>NW_021131635.1:256650-411301 GCF_004193835.3 Ostrinia furnacalis
ACTGGACCGAAATTGAAAAATTTTACTCGACTTGGCGGTTGCACTACCGTGCCCCCAAATATTTATGTTTTTCCTTGATTCATACACCAAACACTACTTATATTCCAAATTTGAAGCTTCTAGGTCTGCTAGAAGTGCCTTAGAGTTTTGATGATCGGTGAGTCAGTCAGTGAGTCAGTGAGTGACAAAATTAAGTAACTTTGACCCGTTATAATTCTTAAACTACTGGTTCAAATTGAATGAAATTTTAAATATACCGTGTCTTTACAATGCCTGCATAGCTAATGAAAATTCAGCCTTCTAGTTTTATCCACAACGAAGTTACAGGCGGTTGAAAATGGCCTGAATTGCTTCGAGAAAAGGATGGTACGGCCGTGCCGCTTTTTTGCTCGACTTGGTGGGGGCACTGCCGTGCCCCCAGATAAAATTGTACCAATCCTATGTCTTCTCCACTTCACGCGAGGCAACTCAAGGAACAAAGATAGTGAGGTGAAAAAAACAAAGAGAAGAGAAAAAAAAAATAACGAAAAAGAACTGACATGTCGAACGTGACAGTGTGTCGTTCAAATAACGATTCAACAAAATAAAAATAAAAATTAACCTACCACCGACAGAGTAAAAAAACCGGCCAAGTGCGAGTCGGACTCGCGCATCGAGGGNAAAAAGAAAAAAAAATGATCGAAAAAGAACTGACATGTCAAACGTGACAGTGTGTCGTTCAAATAACGATTCGACAAAAATAAAAATAAAAATTAACCTACCACCGACAGAGTGAAAAATCACTTTCTTTAGCTACCACGGATTTAATTGTGAATTGTGATTGCTACTTAGTAGTTCTATAAACATTTATTTGTGAATGTCATAATGAAATGTTTATAAGTCATACACAATAACAAATTCTCCGTCGAATCTGCCTGCTGTTGAATAAAAAATACAAACAATAATTACATGATAATGTTAAATACATAGACTAACTATCTGTGGAGTCAAATTATTCATATCATATTGATATAAGTACAAAGTATATTCTAATTTTACCACATGATGTAATTAATGATTACATAATCTTATGCCAAACGCGATTGTAGGTAACATTTGAAGTGAATGTGATAATATTTACTTTCATAGTATAACAATGTTTCTAAAAAAAGTGTTAATTAATTCGCCCACTCCGAGTTAACACTTACTTTACAGTTTGTTTTTACTCGTACTTTCGTTGTGGCAGTAAAGTCAAGTCATTCTGTACTTTTTATGGCGCCCTGAAGGTCCACAGCTCGGCGTGATTCACGCGCTCGAACCGCTGTTAATTTCAATGAATATTATAACGCTCAGGCCGGCCGCGAAATGGACGCATTAAACACGATTCTCGTTTCCAAGATTGGTTTTGAAACAATAAATAAAAAACGAGAGTTTTTGTGTTCTTAAAATAAATTTTGGGACGACATTATTAGCTAGTAGTGCGAAGAAGTAGCGGAAGAAACTCAAATCACCTTTTATTTACTTTTTGTTCACTATTTTATTTCAGTTTCATTGCGATTGCTAGGTATTTGTAAAGACACGAAACAAAAAAAAATCAAATTCATTTATTTTGCAAGCAGGTTTATAAAAAGCTATTTTATTACCGTGTTAAAAAAAATTAAAACAAAATTAGTGACTGGTGCTGCCATCTAGGCAGTCAACACCTAACTATGGCTTTGCTTGCTAGGTATTTGTAAAGACACGAAACAAAAAAAAATCGAATTCATTTATTTTGCAAGCAGGTTTATAAAAAGCTATTTTATTTCCGTGTTAAAAAAATAAAACAAAATTAGTGACTGGTGCTGCCATCTAGGCAGTCAACACCTAACTATAGCTTCACTTGCTAGGGACGAACGTCACTTTTGAGTCAACCCCACGTTTCGATGTAAGTGAAGAGTTGAGTGAAAGATGTCACTCTGCACTAAGAACATTTAAATAAAAATCAAATTTTCTGATCAATGAGTTAATATTAAATCATAACCTAAATTTTCACTGGCCTATAGGCATGTAAAACTTACAAAATTTTCATTCATTCGCGCAATGTATCTCCAGTAGCGCCCTACTACGGCGTAGCTACGAACTAAATTGCTACGAGTCTACGAGCTCGTTGCTATCCGCCTACGGTAGCGACACGAAAGCGCTTTGCAGCGCGTTGAAATCTTTAGTATTACACACGATATACAGATGGCACTAACTTCTACTAACAACATAATTTTGATTTTTAATTACCTACCTTAATATTAAGAATCTTCTTTGATGTTGCCACAATATTTTCTTTTATATAATAAATTTAAGTTACATGATAATAAAACGTTGATATGTTTTCTTAAAGTGTATAACTTCATTAACGTCACTATTTATGTTGACAATAGGCTTCTAACCTCAAGTGATGTGATGATAAAATAAAAGGAAGGAAAGAAATGTAAGCTCTTACTTGTATTTTCTTTCATTTATTGCCTTCTCATTTGTAAATGATTTAATAATAAATAATGATAAATACCACAGATAATATCTGTGATAAATACTCTTTATTACACACCAGAGAACAGAACAGAAAGAAAAAGAAACACACAAGGTACAACTAGACGGTCTTATCGCTACAAAGCGATCTCTAATAATTATGAATTCTAAGTTCAGTAATTGATACATTACATATTGTAGGTACTATAGCTTACATTGAATCCGCAACTACACGCGATGTGAATTACATTACCGTGTACACGTCACGATCGGCTCAGCTCGATGTGACGTCACACGCCGACACGTCAGCCCGGCGCGTCATCATCCATCGCCGCCGGCTGACACGATCGTAATTAGTGAACCAATTATTTATCTTTGGTTTAGTTGTTACCATTAGGCGAATATAGAATGTTCGGATTTAAAAGTACCTACCATCTCTATAAAAATATTCTTATTCTTGATTAATGTTACAAAATTTTGAGTAGTCCCCGTATAATTAGTCCAGTCAAAATTTTATTCGAATTTATACTTCCGCAAGCTCAAAGACAAAGACAAAGACATTTATTCGCAAAGAATAGGATGATACAGATTGCAGATAGTGTTGTAAATACAAAGTGCTCTATTCTGCTAAAATACATTAATCCTTCAAGGCCCGCGAATCTAGACACAATAGATAATCAATTGTTATGGCATTAATTAATGCCGTCTGGGACTCAAGCGGTTAACATGCAGAAACTCCTGAACACTGTAAAAGCAGGAAGTGATCAGCCATTCCCTAAGCTTTCTGGTCGTTACTTTTACAGGACCTATTTTAAATCTTTCTCCTCGTGTATTGTTTCACGATTCAGAATTAGAGCTTGATGAACCCACTCGCATAATTGTCAACATCTTCGAGTGTAGTGTCTCCAACCTTCAGAGGAGTGGGTACAACACGGGCATTTGACATAATTTTTGTCTTGTCCATGTTCATTTTAAGACCCACTTGTTGAGAGGCTCTACTGAGGCCATCGAGCATTGTGTTTAGGTCCTCCACGGTCTCAGCCATGGTTAGAGACACTACACTCGAAGTTGTTGACAATTATGTATACCTGGGACAAACAGTCCAGTTAGGTAGGTCCAACTTCGAGAAAGAGGTTAATCGTCGAATCCAACTCGGCTGGGCAGCGTTCGGGAAGCTTCGCGAAATTCTCACGTCCGAAATANCTTTATTTGGTTGGCTATCACGGATTTAATTAAATTGTGAATTGTGATTGCTACCTTCCAAGCGGAAAATGGAAAAAATCAAGATTGTCCACGTAGTAATGATGTGGCAAGCATGTGTTCTGAGGATTACTCCCAATGTATACTATTATCGAGAGCAACAATAATCTATGCGTGGCTGGGAACTATACACGACCGGGTCAAAGATTATAATATTATATTTGGATTGCGCACTAACTTTATCAAGATGAGGCCGCCAGTGACGCTCAACGACCGTTCGCGCAGGAATTAATGGTATGTGAAGTTCATCAGATATTTACCGTTTAATATAACTATGCCAATAAGTTCTCGTACAAATAAACCGAACGGAGAAAGAAATTGGTTTGAAAATACTTCCAGCGCGCGACCGGGGTGATGGCGGCCCATCTAATCGGCCACAGAGACACCCACCCAACGCGAGTGCGGTCCTCACTGGTGCCGGGACGACGCAGACAGGCCAGCTGCTGCCAATACACGCGACGCGCATGCACTCAAGGTAAGTGAAACACGTTCACTATCCGCCTTCTGCAGAATTAACATGATTCTTTTTAGTGTGAGTCTAAAAGTGTTTTTAAATTGCAGGGCGCGCAACGGCGGTGGCAGGTCGTTCCAGCACCGCGAGGCCGCATACCTGAAGGATCCACGGAATGCCATGGTGCGATGTTTCGGAGTTGCAAATATGNTGGGCAGGCCTCCCACTAGGTGGACCGACGATCTGGTGAAGGTCGCGGGAAGTACCTGGATGCAAGCGGCGCAGGACCGGTCTTTGTGGAAATCCTTGGGGGAGGCCTTTGTCCAGCAGTGGACGTCTTTCGACTGAAACGAACGAACGAACGAACCCACTCGCACAGCCATAGCATACTCGTAAGTTCGTAAGCGCCATGAATTTCAACTTTTAAGAACTCTGTGCCACAAATTTCAAGTGTACGGAGAATTTCAGCTATCGTGTACCTGTCCAAACGAGCCGGTAATTTCGATAAGCGCAGGCCTCGCTGCTCCCGTCAGCCGGCCGGTGGCCCCGGGCAAGGCACGCACGCATGGCCGCGCTCTGTCCGCCGCACTTACCGGGCCTAATGTGACGCGCCCGCTTTAGGACTAGTTCCACGGAGACACTCCGTTTTTTGGAACTGTTTTTGACAGGATCCCTTTTAGAAGTATACATGTTTTAATATAAACATCCTGTTTGCAGTGTCCCGCAAAAAAACCGTTACGTTCTATTTTGGGATTCGAACTTCAAACACACATAATTACGAGTGTGTGTTCACACGACAGTCCAAGAATCCTGCATTACTGGATCCCGCAAAACTGAATCGACGTGGGAACGAGCCCTTACGGCCGGTTCACACATGTCTCCGTTTTATCGTGTACGTTTTTTTTCGTCGATGTATGAATTACTGTATACAGAATACTGTGTCACGCCCGGTTCACACATGTCTCCGTTTTACTGTTCCGTTTTGTCGTGTACGTTTATTTTTCGTCGATGGCATATGTAGTTGTATGAGCAACTTCACACATGACAAAGTATTCTGTTTACAGTAATACATACAAAAAACGTACACGATAAAACGGAACAGTAAAACGGAGACATGTGTGAACCGGGCGTCATGTGTGAAGTCGCTCATACAACTACATACGCCATCGACGAAAAAAAAACGTACACGATAAAACGGAACAGTAAAACGGAGACATGTGTGAACCGGCTGCTTGTATCGTATACATGTAATGCTGCTGAAACCATGTCTGATTTGCTATGTTAATACTTCTATAGGAGTAATTCTATTGTCATTTTGAAGTTTTTTGTATCTAATCTTAGGCACTACACACGGATAAAAGACAATGAGTAACGGAACAAACATGTTTCTTGATTCGACAAAAGATTTTGTCTTAGATCAAACAAGAGCTCAGAACTCACGAAGTCACCTCTGAGTTAGGAAGTTGTTTGGCAGTCTAGTGCTTTGAGAGATTGAGTGCAAAGTGCGGTACATTAGGTGTACTTGTTGACTCGGGGTGGTGCGTGCAAACTGCTTTGTATATTATACAGAGCTGATGCAACTTCTCAATCATGAACTTAATCCTACTTCTGACATGAGTAGGTACGACTCATGAGTTATCATGTTATTTATTATTATTAGTTAATGGTTTCATCTAGGTTAACATATCCGTAAATAACACGCACCGCTACCCTTAGCATAGAGTTGCACATCGTGGTCATATGGTTTATTATTTTCACCCCCATCCAAAGTCCCCATCCAAAGATGATTCCAGCTTGAAAATCTGTTAATAATATAACTTTGCAATCGATAGGTGTAGGTAGATGCATCTAAATGCATAGCCCATGATTGATTATATTATTGAGCCGAAGCAAAGAGCCAACAATTGACAAGGCAATGCCGAATTTACATGTTGCAACCACCTTCAATTTATTCGATGCGACCTAGTTTCGTGCTATCCGCCCTACATATTTCCCTACCAAATTGGGATGGGTATGCTAGTCCATACTGAGCGTCCGAATGTAGCACAAAAAATTAAGCAGGTACAACACATGCGTTCTTGGTCTTCACTGAGTTGTTGTTACACTGAGAAATGCACATTTTAACAAACTTTTACGCACCTTCTTCTTCTGCCTCACCTTAACCCGCTACGCGGGGCGGCTTTTCCAACCATGCGCCGCCATTTGATTCTGTCTTGAATGTCTTGATCAACAAACTTTCGTGCACCGCATACCTACTCTAATTTCTGTTTAGCCAATAGGCTGGCTGCGTGGAGGATAATGTCATAGTTGCATTAGGCTCGCCTTTTATACTATAAACTTTTTGTGTAGGTACGTTTACAGCTTCCTTGGCAGTGCTTGGAATCCCAATGTATTATTAGATTCAACTCTACCGAGCTACTTCATAAAATGTATCATTGTTTAGAACGGATTTCACTACTGTCTTCAGATAATCTATTGCACTGGCTGTTCTGTCCTATCTCTGAGCCAGGGCTAATGCAAGCAATTACGCGTTATGCTAACTGATGGCATTATAGTTCACTTAATTTATCATAGTGGCCATTAATTTTGCTAGATGAAATAATTAGTGATGATTTCTACGGTTGAGCTTTAAAAGACTCAAAATCGAGTTAACAGCTTTAAATCCCAAAATCATAACGTTTAATTCGTCTATACCTTATTAATTGCAATCTCTTTAAATTTTCACCATTATTTTGGTTATAGCAAACATTTAATTGAGTTGATTGCTCCCCAGACCAGCCGGCTGCAAACAAAGCCCGTAAAAGTAATTCGAAGGTTAATCTAAAACGATTATAAGGACGATGGGGACCGATGGCACACGGCGGGGACAGCCGGACCATCGGAGTGCTAACTGCCGCCCATAAACGGAACGATGCCTTGTTCTCGACCGTTGAGAGCCGGCGTGGTCCTGCGCACGAGGGACAGCGAGCTGCTTTAGCTTCTGCGTTTGACTTGATGCAGCTTGTTGCGAATATCTGTAGCCTTTAGATGCTTTGTTCTTGACCGCTGAGAGGCAGCGTGGTCCTGGCGATAGGCTCCAGCGAAGTGTTGTTTAGTTTTTACGCTTGACTTGATGCGAAACTGTATTTTACAGTTCCCCGTCGCTATTAGGTTTAGCTAGTTTAATTTAACTTTAGAAGAACATAAATTTTAGTTAAATCAAAATGACAATTATAAATAAACTGAAACGTCAAATAAAATTAATAATTTATTAATTTAAACAAACTTTGATATCAAAAAGGTAGTAAGGAAACAAAACAAGTCCCATGCCGGTTGCCATCGTGGTGACTCAAGGCGATAAAAGATGTACGAGTGAGTATGTGGTAAGATTATGGTGTAGTTATTTATAATTTATAGTATCCTTATCACCTAGGTATGTGCAATCTCTTAGTTTGAAGATATGTAATTTGGATGATAGTTTTAAGAACTTTAAGGATTTTTTCACTTTTTTTAAAGCAATAAATTGCTAGCTTAGACCATACCCCACCTCCAGAGGGCGGGCTCGTAATACTAAACAGCAAACGAACACGTTCGCCGAGACGTTCCGACGGCTGTTTAGAGACCGCTGTACCTACACTTGCAGCTTCGATTTGATATTTCAATTTCAATATTCGGGTATAATAACAATAGCCGTTTATTTGAAACGTTTGCATGCAAAAATATAATACAGGTTTATACCTGCTTTCTCTGCTAATGTGAAACCTACAATTTAAAGTAGTCTCTGGCCTAAAATACTTAATTATAATAAGTAGACCTTATTATTCCGTAATACTTAGTTATATTAATTTAGAATCTTTTACTATTTTCCATAAAAAATATGAAGGAATTCTGCCAACAACCAAGTAGGTATCGTCGTCGTTTCAGCCAAATGACGTCCACTGCTGAACAAAGGCCTCCCCCAAGGTTTTCCACAATGAACGGTCCTGCGCTGCCCGCATCCAGGCTCTTCCCGCGTCCTTTACCAGATCGTCGGTCCACCTAGTAGGAGGCCTGCCCACGCTTCGTCTTCCAGCCCGTGGTCGCTTACTATGGGCCTCATAAGAAGGCTCAAGGTCACCCAAAGGGCGATGGAGCGGGCTATGCTCGGAGTTTCCCTGCAAGATCGAATCAGAAATGAGGAGATCCGCAGGAGAACTGCTAAAATCAAGTGGCAGTGGGCGGGGCACATAGTTCGTAGAGACAAAGTAGGTATATTTTATCTAAATTTCTAATTAATATAGAACCTTTCTACATATAACTTTTTAAACAAGTTAGGCGAGTGAAATCGTTGGTATAATCTACTTTTATAGTATCTTTTATTTATTCCAGCCCGTGTTGCGATAGTGAACTTTAGATCGATGATCAACTATCTTAGAAATAGCGCGGGCTACTTCACAACTTCCTAAGTTTAAAACGTGCGGCGCTAAATTAATAAACTTCGAGACAATCTATAAAGCATTTGATTATCTTGAAGACGGCCAACTCTCAACTAAACCCACTTTATTGAGTGTTAACTGGTTTACTAGAAGCTTGGGTGAAGACTCATTGACTCTTAATTATTTTTCAGTCCGGAACAGATCGTTGGAACGAGAGGTTTTGAAAGTTTTTCAGCGTTGCTTGTTTAATACTTGTCACGTTATTTTTTCACGTTCTGTAGTTTTTCTTTTATTGAACTAAATTATGTTGAGCGACCCAATCCGTTTTCCTAACTCACCCATGTTATCCACGACAGCAACTTTGATTACTTTGTTAGTTAGTTTTTGAAATTGCTAGGTAAATCTATTAATGTAAAATGTATTTATAAGTAAGTGACCTTATTATTCTTTGTTTCAGACTGAGAAAAATGGAGTCATCAACGAATTATTCCGCAGTTTATAACAAGGTAGGAAAATTAAATATCTTATCATTTTAAGTAGAAAACATTTATAAGATAATGGCATCGCTATTTCGAATCGAAAAAAGCTTTATCCTAAATAATTTACGTAGCATAGTAAAAATATATAATATCACTAGCATTCCGCCCACGGCTTCGCGCGCGTGGACCCCTGAACCCTATTTTTTTCCAAAATAAAATTTAGCATATGTTACTCGTGGATAATGTAGCTTTCGAATGGTGAAAGAATTTTTAAAAACGGTCCAGTAGTTTTTGAGCCTATTCATTACAACCAAACAAACAAACAAAGTTTTCCTCTTTATAATATTATTATATATAGTGTAGATTGGTAAAATCACATCTATCCGTCCACCAAATAAATTATTTCAGTCATTTTTGGACATCACAACCGGACCAATTTTAACGTGAAAAATTACTCATATGATGTTCTCTTCCATTATCGTTACTATGCAATTCAAAAACTGATTACAGCCAATAAATAGTTTAAAGCAATAACGCGCTGTCCAATAATTGCATTATAATCGGCCTCGCCCATGCAACTAATTAAGAGTAATCCGCTGTCTGTTTTCCAATAATTACCTCCAGCCGCTCCGTTCGTAGCGAACTAATACAGTGCAATCATCATACCGCGTATTAAAACGATCCCACCCCTGCAGTAGTAGCAGCTAGGTCACCCAAGCCTTACTTATTCATATTGAGGTGGTCAATGTTTGACCACTCCCACTAAATGAACTTTGAATTTTCTCACTCCGTTCATAAAGGAGCACGCACCATAATGGATTTGAACTCGACTGAAACTCTATTTTAAAAGTTGGTGTTCTGGCTTTTATCTGCTGATCTTATTCCGATTCAAACCGCATGAATTTAATATTTAAATTGTATCAGCTGATATTTCCTAGATTTGATGGCGTTGCTTATTCTAGTTGAAGCCTTGAATTTACTTCGAATGTATTGTATGTATGTAATGTATGCATAAACTTTTAAACATTTCAGTAGTGATGGTAGTAGTTATAGGTAGTACAGTCNTGGTAACCAGATAATAGGGAAAGCTTTTCAAACAACGAAGTGATAAAATATCTGTAAATCTATTTTTCAGAAAACTCAGTTTTTTGTTACTTAGTTATAGTAAATCTTGTTTAAACTTTGTAATTTATTTTTACAAAGATTGCTCCATTTTCAACAATACTCGTTTTTTCTTAAATAGCTTGGTTTTCAAGCTTATTATTGAACAATAATAAACTATAATGTATATTATTAACGCATGTGCCGTGCTTCGGCATTACGCAGCGATTTCACGCGCCGCCTGTCAAAGGCAGGCTCGAACTGGCTTTGTTATTACGCTGCTGCTGTGAATTTGGTATTCAGCATTTTTATCGTAAAGTCACTGATAAATTTTTCGCCATCAATTATAGGAATTGGCTGATTCTGTTTAAATGTAAAAGGCCTTTGTTACACAAAAATGAAATATAAAAAAAATATTTGACCCTTAAAAAGCGTCTGGCATGGCGCTATTAGTAATTCCACATTTGATCTTTCAAGTTCACCACTATATTGCTAACATACTGTATCATATTATCTGACAATTTGAACTCGCTTTTCATCTGGCAGTGAAGATTGATTACGTTGTTCAGAACTCTATTAGTAATATTAACTAATAACATTAATCATAATTCTGATTATGTTGTATATTCGCGTCCTTGATTATGACAATAATTGTAATCATGTGCGGAATCAAACATCCGGAGCTTAATTAAATTGGATTGAATATATGTTACTATATTAACATATTTTATATGTAGAAGTAGGTGCTAAGAAGGCTCACTAGCGCCTCATTTTTGGGTTCTGACAGATAACAACAAATAGTAGTTTCCCGAATTATTATTGGAGTAGTCTGTACTCGTGTGGCAATTATTTTAGTTGGTTCATCCAAATTTAAGCACTCGCGTCGCTATTGATACCTGATGCCAATTGCTAACGAGGGCCGATGGAATAGGCTAGTTTATTAAAGCTATGATAACAAGCGTTTGTTGACTCACCCGGATACCCGGGTATCCAGGCGGGCTCAATTTTAACATCGCATGTCCGGATATTTACTTTGTTCTTGTATAAAGTATGTCAGGCATTTTACACGGCCCCAAACTGCATGTGAAGTGCCCATGAGATCAGGAGAAAACAAAAAGATTTTTATCTTTTTTTGTCCAATTGACTCATTCAAATTTATTCCAGTTGATATTACTTACAGCCTTACTTTTATTAAATACACTACAATATTTTCAAATCAAATTGATATTTTTCCGAGTTTTTTATAAAACAGACAATCGTTACCTTATTTAGTTATTTATAATAATATAATTAATCAACATTTATGCTTGTTATATTACACGAAGCAAGCAATTTTGTAGTTGTGCCTCTAAGCCGCCAGTTTAACCAGATGTACTACTTCATTACTTGCTAGCTCTCCAGTTTCTCGGTTTCTATTACACCAAACTGATGGCGCCCTTACAACGCGCACAAGCACGTGTATTAATAATCGGGCGGCGATCGATGCCAGCGATGAGCGCACATAATGTACTACATTGATGCCGTATGTAGTGCAGCCGAGATAGTGCTGATAAATTGACGCCGCGCAACTTTATGAAAAATGATGCCTTTCGGCGGCGATCATAAAAGAGTCCTCAGATTTCGATGCATTCAACTCCTCGGAACAGGTTTATCTTCTGCTCTTGAAAAGACCTGAACTTCTTCATCGTCTTTTCGAAAATTCATTATTTATCAAGCGATATGACTGTCGTTAAAATGTAACAGCAGCCTCTGATACCCCATTGACCCGGCAAACTTGCCAAAGCAGGCCATAAAATAAAACTCTTTTTTTAGTTTAGAATCTCCTGTATCTTAACCTAAATTGCTAATTACCCGATTAACCTCAACATAAGCACTCTTCACTTCGGAATCTAAATAGTCATCGTACGTGGGAACTCACACGGAACTTAAATTAAGTTTCTCACCCAATATAATCAAATAAATCACTTTACAAGTTACTCGAGCAACTTAGTAAGTTGGCAACAAAATCCATCGCAGTATTTATGAGCAGTGCCACACAAGTACAAAGTTGCCGGACTTTAATTTGAAAGTTCCAGGTGCTATACTCGCGAGTGTTGCGGACGTTCAGGCAATAATATTTTGTCCATCTCTTAAATCATTATTTGAGTGGTGAAAGTTTTGTAATAAAAAATGAAATGTTTCTACTGTGATGCAGCTGATTATTTTCAGTACATTTTGAGGAACATTCGTAATAGCGTGTAATAAGAGTTAACTATCTCTTTCATGGAGTGGTGAGTAAAATTATGGTTAATTTAAAAAAACACTTGGTTTCTAGTTTCAAGTCATAGTAAGGACCCTCCTGGACGAGAGTAAACACACATGTTCACTGTGACTATCACTATAATCGGCCCTTTGATGTGCGTTCTGCAAAAATATGATTCGTTTGTGCGCGATGCGGGCGCTGGAGATAACGACCCCACTAATTAGGGAGGGCTTCCTGCGTCGCTGTGATAGATGTAGATACAAGCCTTTGCTCTGACTTCGCCTATTTTGACAGACAATAAATATGAACCAAATTTTAAATAAACAATTTTAAAAAATCAAACTGCCTAAGGCGGGAATCCAACCCACGACCTTTCACTTTTTGGCGGGCGATTGCTCTTCCACCTGAGCTACTTTGATACTGGATGAACCCGTCATACGAACTATTTATTGGTATTTATTTGAAATGCATGTTACATCATATTTTTTTGTGGATGCAATATCGTTTCATACAGAGTCGATTTTAGTTCCAAAACAAACTCGGAAAACTGAATGAGTTTTTTACATTTATTCAAAGCTTTATAGAGCTCTCGTATACAAAAACATGGTTTCGAATCTGATCCGAATGATTGGCCAATCTCTTCGCAATCGATTACGTGTAAACGCCGAATAGTACCGAATAGGCGGCGGGCGATGGCCGCGGGAGCGCACTGGACCGCGAAATGATTTTATTCGCTATGATTATTTAACCGAAACTGTACTGGGACGATGGCTCGGCGGTACACGAATTGAGGGATCACTATTATTTTCCTTATAATATGGCTTTGAGACAAAATGACAAAAAATTTGAAAGGGCTAAGAAGACGCGATACGTATAATCAATTAATTGAAAAATTTAAAGAATAACTTCATAGAACTTGCTGAGATTAACTTAGGCTGGGTTTTACCATCTTAATCAACTTGTCGAACTCCATACAAAAAACACCAGTTATTGTTATAGTTACGGTTAAAGTATGATGGTGCAACTAAGCCTTAATTGTTAATACTTGAAAAACTTCATAAGATCATGTTTAAGATTCAACTTAACATCGAAGAGACGCCTACGTATTTTGAAGAAGTCGTAGTCAAAAGTACCTAGTTACTTGGTATATTTTTTATAGATATTCTGCATCCATGAATCCTCAACTCCCGTCCACGTCGCCAGCGGCTCTGGCCCAGTTCTCATTATCCGATATGTAAATATACCGGCGCTGCTAAATTAATGTTTCGGCTTCGCGATCCGCATTATGTTCAATAAATACACTATTGCTTCCCGATTGCAAATATTTGGCAACACGGAAACGCTGACAACAGTATCAAGGTTGTCCTAACCGCTAATCAGGAATCCTTAAAACTTATAACGGTATAGGTTTTAAGGTGTTTTGGTTTATTTATAATGTCGCTAATAGAATAAAATAGAAATATTTTATATTCAGCATACCTGACAGTTGAAATCAATAGTAGGTAACTGTCTGTACTAAGATAGTGCTTTTTGAAGTTCAGGCGAGCCCACTTATGTTTGTAGCAAAGTAAAGTTTGAGTGTTATTTTCCTTTCATAATAATTTCAGAAATGATTGTTTTACAAAGCGGAAAGTTATCGGCAGCTAGTTACGTGCGGAAATTTAATTTATACACGAAGCACGCACGGGCGGGCAGCGCATCGATCGCCGCTGACACACGTAATACCGGCTAACGCGTGTAGCCCGGGAGCCGGCGATGATTATCACACTTTAATTAATCTGTAGATGAAAGGACTCTAGTTTTCAGGCGAACGTTAGTATGTTGATTTAAATTAACGAGAACTCGCTAGAACTAATAGCATCCATAAATTAATTCTCAGATAATTGTTTTGTTGACATCTGGAGATCTTATAATTATGCATTTATACAGGGTGTTTGGCGCATCGTGTGCCAAAATTATTTGGCGGATAAAATGGGTCATTTCCTATATTTTCAGCCCCCATAACACGTTCCATGCCAGGCGGCTACTTTTATATGATTTTTTTTAGTAATTTCACCAAAATACCCAAATCGCATCATTTAATTTCGATTTAAAAAAAACTACTAGGTGTAGCCTCAAAGTAAATATTTTGTTTTGACGTGCATTGATGTAGAGTTGCATCAAATCTAAATTTACTAGCAAATATCATCTAGTTTTTTTTTAAATTCAGCTTTGAAGTTTTCCGAAAAGTTAGAAATGGACTGAACAATTAAGTTTACATGGCTATAATAAAAAAATTAAAAGAGATAGCGATCTTCGGATTTTATCAAAACTTCTCTAGTCTATCCCCATTCAAACGGTATACTAATCTTGTTTAAATAATAACAACAACTTCACAAATTCCTTAAATTAGTGCATTGACTCAACTCGGACTGATATTCAAATTTTGAATTTTGAACCTTTTTTACTTTACAATAAGTTCAAAGCAGGTAAAAACTTCACAAAATATTTACTTTGAGGCTACGCCTAGTAGTTCTTTTTTTAATTGAAATTAAATGATGCGATTTGGGTATTTTGGTGAAATTACTAAAAAAATAATATAAAAGTAGCCGCCTGGCATGGAACGTGTTATGGGGGTTGAAAGTATAGGAAATGACCCATTCTATCCGCCAAATCATTTTGGCACACGATGCGCCAAACACCCTGTATATTAATTCACAGTGGGTTTCATGCGCTTGTACCTATAGACTTTGACGTGGTGCAATATTATCTTTTTGTGAGGCATTATGAGAGCGGTCGAGCGGTCTCGTGTCACGGCAATGACAATCAAATACGGTTCAAGCACTTTGTGTTTTATCCTAAAAAGTTTTAATTGTTATTATTTAAATTAAAATTAAAATGAGCCTTTATTTGTCGCCCACCGCCCAGCCTATATAATAATGTGTACGTGATACAATCATCTGCCGCAGGCGAAGCTCTGCACAAGACTTCATTATGTAGGCACATAACTCCACACACCCATAATTTTACAGCGTAGAGCAAACATCATTAAATCGGTAAATAAGTTGTTAATATTACATTTGATTTGAAATTAAGAGTTGAAGTAGAAAATATTACTACTACTAATAAAAATATTGTAAAGGTGAAATAGCACCCAACGTCTCAATGTTTATTTGATGTGACCATTTTCATCTTTCCTTATTTGCCAATACAATAATAATATCGCTATATCAGCGACCTAAATCAATCCTTCAGTCGGTTAAATACAAATCCTCTCAGTTTAGTAACCTGCACGATCCAATTATACAGGTACAAGGGATATCCAGATATTCAGTTATGATTTATATTCATACAGCATACAGCTTACAAACAGTAGCGGTATATACAATATTATTGTAAGTTGATATCTTTATTATGTATGATATGTGAGAAACATATGGACGAGATAATGAAGTGTTTGGCGTGTATTTTATGATCTGATTTATTTACGTACATATCTTTGATTATTTATATTTATACAGACTCTTCTTGATGGGTCTATGAATGAGGCAAAAATTCGAGAGATTTCGTTCCACATTTATTATCGAGCGATGAAGGTTTATTAAACTTTTCAAAACAACAATTCAAAACCATGCATTATATTGTTCTTTTTCAACTTTTGCAAGGTATAATTATTCAGAAGCTGTAATCTATCTTAATGTCGGCGAAGCATAGTTTTGTTGTGTCTCGCAAAATATTTAGCATGCAATTTGTCATTCCGACCAACAGTTCGCAGTGCGCCGGTGACACGCATACCGTGTTCCTGCGCATACCGCCGGGTCGGAAGAATGTTAATTGCGACCCGGTTCGTATGCGCATTTTAACCGGATTCCGGATGCGCCGTGCATCGTCGTACGGTGTTTTAGATTCCATTAATGTGTTATGGAATTATTAGGGCACACTTGTATTGAATTTTATCATCATCATCATCATCAACAGCCCTTTACAGTCCACTGCTGGACTATGAGCCTCCTCCACTATAGTGGAGGGTTTTGCCATAATCTCTTATTAATTGAATTTTATAATATTTCTCAATTTGTGGGTTCTTAACTCTAGATAAATTCAATAGCTGCCTAGAGCTAGTCGGATTTTAAAATAAATAATAAAATTTTAGTCATGTTGATTTCTCTCAAAGACGTAGAAAGGTTGAAAGTAAGACACAATAGTCAAATACTAACTAGAAACACTTGATATAAATCTAAATCAAATAAGTTATGAGACGTTCTTAATGACTTTCCTTTCTAGGTATTCCAGTTAAGTTTTAAAATTAAGTGTACTTAATGGTCTTACCGGCCATAGGTAAGATTATGTTCAGGCAGTAGGTACATAATGTTTGCGAGCATCGCCTCCGTGGGTAATTTTATTTGGACGCATCTCGACGGCGAGCACGATGCATTATAATAATGTTAATGAAACCGTTTACGGCTAGACTGGCAGCAAGAAATATCTTGAATATTTTAATACAGCGAAGTATGGACTATCTATCTATCCACATTTAAGATATAACGCTTAGAATTGTTCAAAGCACAGAAAGTACAAATATTCACTCTTTAATAGGTATACTTTTACGTATCAGGTAGAAAAAATCAGTCGTAAGAATGCGAACGACTTAGGGAACAGACCCACTTAGAGCTGAAACAACGTTGAAGTAGGAGATAAGTGATCTCGGTCCTCCGTTCCTCTCGGCCGCCTCAAGGGAAATTCGGGAACAATTTAATTGTGGACGGCGACTGGCGAGTGCTCCTAGTGGAGGAGTGCCTACTGGCTGCTGGTACAAGCCATGGACAATAGCAACACTATTACTTTCGTGTTTATTGTGTTATCCAAGATTCAAAGTCTGCTTAATTATGTGTTCTGTTAGAATCCTTCCTTAGTGGATCTTAGCTCGGGTACAAAGCGATAAAAGGTTATTTGTTTTGATGTTATTATGGGATAAAGTATTCGTACTTGTAGGATTGCGAGCATTTAGTTCAAGGAAACATAGAGAAAATAAAATAAATTCCAATATTTCTCAGGAACTGAGAGTCAAATACCTACTATTTGTCTAAAGTTACAGACCTTTACCATCTTGGGTTTGGCAATGAAGGTCAGATTCCAAGTAAGTTAGATTCCGAGTAGACCAGATTCCAGCTAGGTCAGATTTTGTCCAACGCCTTTTCGCGCCTCACGCGTAACCTCCATGTGTCCACCGCTGAATCCGATGACTTGTACCACGCTCCAGACCGGAGCAGCAGTCAGCAGCCGTCTCTCGGAAGGTACCTGCGTGTAATAAGTGTTGGGCGCCGTGTGAGTCGCCGTGGCGGGTATGCGGCGTGCGTGCTTCATATTTCAGCCCTGAAATATAGCGCGGTGGACTTGCGGCTATTAGGTTTAACCTTGTTCATGGTGGCTCTTATTTGGAAAGGACTTGAGTTATGAACTGATTATGTCTTTAGCGGATTATCTATTGACCTAACGTAGATTTCAAAGGCGTATGCATTTATTGGCCATTGAGGCTTGAAAACGTTGATTGGTATTTGGTAGAAAGTGTAAATGTTATAAGTCCACTATTGCATGCCGTGGCAACCTATAATTAAGGCAGCACTTAGATTAAGTTTAAATACTATGTAAATATTGATTGTCTTATAGTGTATGTCTTGTTGGTTGTCATAAATAAAAAAGAAAACATTGAGTAAAACTGTTGACATTTACCACTCGTAGTCCAGTAGAATTAGCTTTTAAATCGGAAATAATTCCTACAAAAGATTTTATTGTTTAAATGGCTTCATTGGTTGCCCATTAAGACTCTCCTAAGTTTTCGACTTCGACGGAGTTGTGCTTAAGTGGTGGGGGCCCCCGAAAGGGGCATTTTTTCGGTTTTCCGGTTATACCGCGTAAAGGACTTACCCTATCAAAAAGTGGTCTTCATGACGGTTGAAGGGCACTTAATCCTGCATTGAATAAGACCAAATTCATATGTTTTGGACAAACCGTTCTCGCGCTAAAGTTCGGCAAAGTAGAAAATATACGTATAATTAATGACCCTCTCCATGTCCAATGGTTTGTTACCCACAGGCTTCCAAGTCTTGAAAAGGGCCACCTCAACCAGTGTAACCCTATCAAGGCTTACGAGCTTGATGCGCCTATCCTTGTTCGTCCCAGCCGTTCCTTAACTGCGGTTGCTGCACCTCTTCCTGGCACTCACCTGAACGACTCTGTGTTACCTACTGTGGCTGCCCCTCTTCCTTGTATCCTCCTGCATGACTACGTTGCCTAGCCGTATGCCTGGTCTAAGGTTCGACGCCAAAAATCAACAACAACAAGTTCATATTAAAACGCTGAAGAGTTTTTTGTTTGTTTGTTTGAACGCGCTAATCTTAAGAATTACTAGTTTGATTGAAATCATTATTTTTGTGTTGAATAGCTCATACATTGAGGAAGGCTATAGGATATATACAATCACTCTACGACTAATAGAGGCGAAGCAGTAAAGAAAAATGTTGCAAGCACGGGAAATAGTATTTAAACTATTTTCACTCGTACGAAGTTGATTTTGTGGCGTCGAACCTTGGACCAGGCATATGGCTAAGCAATGAAATCGTACAGGAGGGTACAAGGAAGAGGGGCAGCCACATTAGGTAACACAGAGTCGTTCAGGAGAGTGCCAGGAAGAGGTGCAGCAACCGCAGTTAAGGAACGGCTGGGACGAACAAGGATAAGCGAATCAAACTCGTGAGCCTTGTTAGGGTTACACTGGTTAAGGCGACCCTTTACAAGGCTTGGAAGCATGTGGGTAACAAGCCATTGGACGTGGAGAGGGTCATTAATTATACGTATATTTTCTACTTTGCCGAACTTTAGCGCGAGAACGGTTTGTCCAAAACATATGAATTTGGTCTTATTCAATGCAGGATTAAGTGCCCTTTAACCGTTATAAAGACCACTTTTCGATAGGGTAAGTCCTTTACGCGGTATAACCGGAAAACCGAAAAAACGCCCCTTTCGGGGGCCCCCACCACTTAAGCACAACTCCGTCGAAGTCGAAAACTTAGGAGAGTCTTAATGGGCAACCAATGAAGCCATTAAAGCAAAAAAATCTTTTGTAGGAATTATTTCCGATTTAATCAATTTTTGTGTTTAATTCTACTGGCCTATCGTACGTTATTTATTACAATAGGACATGCTTTTTTATTGATCTCATTTTATTTTCTCCATTTTTCCAAAATACTGATAAAACCAAACTTTGGTGATATCGAAATAGAGCTGGCGCACGTCATCTACGAGTTAATAATAAAACCGAACTGGGACCTTTCGGACACGTTCAAAGGAGCAATCTTTGCAGTCATCAAATGACGTGGCTGCCTCAGTGCCGTCCAAAATAAACGCCTGGAGTTGTTTGCCCCCGCATCCAATTTGCAGCGTGGGCAGAGCAAACTCGACGACCTCCGTCGCTCGAGATGGCTTTAGCGTGCGTTGGTCCAGGGGTATACATACATAGGTGCTTATCCAGCTTATAAACAATTTGTCGATGTACACCTACCAAAACATGTTTACCAATATCTACAAGTAATTACATATGCTTCTAAAAATATTATAGAGCCGAGCCAGAACAGTTTTAGATTTGTAGTGATAATAATTATTTTATTTTTATTTATTTATTTAATAGGACAACCAACAAGACATACACTGGAAGACAATCAATATTTACAACGTATTTAACTTAATCTAAGTGCTGCCTTAATTATATGTATCAGGTATTGAAGTTTTTGGTCTGTGTGTTTTTGTAAAAATATAAATCCATATTAGTAGACTTGAATTATTACGATACTCTAAAAGAACATAGCGTCACGGTTCAGTTTGTTGACAATTCATTTTGATTTGTGATTCGTCGTCAACATTTCAAATAATTTATTGAAACAAAATGTAATGGTCTCCTTGCGTCGAAGAAGTCACAATGCCTACACCCGAGCGCCGAACAATTCTGTCGTTATATTCGCCGAATATTTGCCTACTGCTCGGAGACGCGATTCATTAAGGCCGGGTAGCAGAGATAATGGCGAAAATGAGGTTTTCATTTTTCATTTTTGAGGTACTAAACAGTAAAATTAAAGGCTAAGATTTTTATTGGGCATAGTTGAGGATATTTTTTAGGGCTATTAACGGATGGAAACACGATTTGATGAAGTTGAATCGATAGAATATATTCCCAAAGTTACCTCTATTCGTTTTCTAAAAACCGGCCAAGTGCGAGTCGGGCTCGCGCACAAAGGGTTCCGTAGCAGCAAATATAATAAACTTATTATGTCAATTTAATCAACCTATCTCAAAAACTATAAGAGATACTTTGATCAAACCAAAAATCGTTGAAAGAGTTAATTAGCATGCATCACCTCTATTTTTTTTAGAATTTNAAATACCTACTTTAGCAGAAATACCAAGCCTTAAGCCCTCGAGAGGAAGCTTCCCGAAACGAAGCGTAAATGGACAAATAAAAAACGTACGAGTTGTTCTGAGTGCAGCTACATAAGTCTTTATGCAAAAAGTGTGATTTTTTCAACTTTTCCTCAAACAATATTTGAAAGATCATGATTATTATCTTTGGTATCTGTACTAGATAGCCTTTGTGATGCATCTGCATATACTATTGTAGAGTCATTAAAGTCCATTGTGATGCAAGTATGCTAACTTGGTTATTACAGTGAAGGCGAGATCACTCGCCCATGCATAAGTTCACTTTAGGGAAAGGCGTGGAAGATAAGTGACGGTTAGAATATTAACGGTAAAAAGTAACTTACCTACTTATTTTATTCACAAATTATTTACAGTAAATTTTGCATTTTTGAACAATTTATTTAAAACAAACTTGACTTGCATTTGACACATTTTCAAGAATATGAGTCAACACCGAATGATGAAACCAATTGGATATCAAACACAAAAGTTCAATTCAAGAATCTCGGTAAATAATAATATTCATCTATTCTATTTATTTATGTAATTATTACTCGTATATCATGCACGAAAGTTAGAAGAAAACTTTGAAGTTATGTGCCCCAAAGTAACATCGTTGGTCTCTTTATACATTTGTATCGATTACCAAGGCATTCAATTTAAAGTCTGTCGAACTATGTGACCCCTAATTCGGGGGGGTAGGTACGGAACTGGGTTAGATTAGCATAGGAGGAGGCAAGGAGTATTGTTTACTCATTGAGTGGCATTGTTCTGGGCGGTAGCCATGATTAAAGTTTCAAAAGGATTGTTTGTTGAAGACTTCATTTAAGACCTTAAATTTTCAGTACTTTATCAGAAAATCTAATATTTAAACTACGTTATTGAAACTGTTTACAAATTCATAGGTCAAACTATAAACTTTTAAATTAATAGGCAAACCCTTGTGATTTTAATTGACCGTTAAACCTTTCCATGTTATCATAACGAGCGGAACTCGTCGTGTATGCAAATACTCGGAAAGAAATATTAGAGCGAATACTGACCAGGGGTTTTTTTTTTTTTTTTTAATCTCCGGCTGAAATTGCCGGAGTTCGGTTTCAGACAAAACGATTTGTTGAGTATGAAATCAATAATGTATTCTTTTTAGAGCAAGTGGTGGTAGTTTCTCGCTAATGTCTACGAGCAAACTTGTAGTCTCCATACTTTATAGACGTTTATTTTTATTTATGTACAAGGTTTTAAATTTACAAATGAACTTAGCATTTTACAGCAGTTCTTTTCTTTTAGGTATATTATTCTATTTTTTTTTTCTTTTTATTTTGTTTTAATACATACATAAATTTAAATACCTATCATATATACTTTATGTACACTTACATTTATTGCACAAAATTTAACTTACGTACTATTGTATTCTTTTAAATTAATAAATAAATATCCTTGGACATTTTTTTACACTGCGCCTCTAGTCCCAAACTAAGCAAAGCTTGTACTATGGGTACTAGACGACGGGATAAACATACTTATATACTTTTTTTTTTTTGTAAATACATACATATTATACATAGAAAACACCCAGACCCGTCACAGAAATTAAAATTCATCATTTCAATTTCTGCCCGGCCGGGAACCGAACCCGGGACCTCTCGGTATAGTAGTCCGTTCTGAACCACTACACCAAACGGCCGACAAATTATTTACAATATACAATTTACATAATTGGATGAATGATTGGATGGCGCTTTCCCTCTTTAACAGGTCCGATATTTCAAAGGGGTTAACTTTAAGGTATTGGCATATAGCCATGTGCTGTACTCTTTGCCGGGCAAAACGTGGACATTCTTTGAGTAGGTGAAGTATATCCTGAACAGCATTTGTGTCGCAATTGCACTTATCGGTCTCGACTATCTTGAACCGATGTAAGTATTGTCGGTGATAGCCAGGGGTAGGTATTACAGTATTTAGTTAGACTATCCATTTTTGTTCAGAATCAATGAAGGTCTTACAGATTATTACAGCCAGCAAATGTATTGTATTATTGCTACCCTGTATACGAAAGTAAAGTTGTAGACACCCTACTCACTGGATTTAGTAAGTTTGTTAATAAGATTCCCCCGCGATGCTGGCTTAACCACTTTGTTGGAGGCGTTAGCGAAAAACGCGAGCATTCTGTTCTTTGTTCGAACATATTTTAATTTAGCTTTACCTCTCTGTTGCTACCAGTAAGTATGTACCTGTAAAAATTAAAGTTCTGTTGTCACTGTGCGCGTTATACTCTACGGCAGTGGTTCCCAAAGTTGTCTGGGCTACGACTCATCTAATACAAGTTCCCAAACTGGGGACCCACTTATAGGAAATTTAACCATTACCAATATACCTAAAATAAAGGATTATCTACAAGCAGGGCCCACTCAATGTTCGACCCACAGTTTGGGAAACCCTGCTCTACGGTGTACATAAAAGTTATAACGGAGTTCCTTACTCAGATGCGCATATAGCTTGTTTTCTATTTTATATCGAGGTGAAACGCAAATGAAATTGCGCGCTTTTGACAAGATGATCCGACCATTGAACCGATTGAAACGCGGCCGCGGATCATGCCGCCCGCTTTATTATTCAAAACCTTGTTATTGTGCGTGGCCCCACTATGTGCTATTGGCGGGAATAACCGTTAAAAATTCTAAAATATGCAAAGTAATTATCTTAATTAAAATCAGAAATGAGACATACTTGAGTTAATAAGGCGAGGCAGAACATGAAAAGAAAATCAGAAGTGGGACATGCTTGGAGATTTATTTTTATAACTTAATATGAAACAATATACCTAAATCTTTATTATGTTGGTTAAATCTAGTTTTGAAAGTTAAAGATTCAATAATTATTAAAAACTACGTAGTAAAAAAATACAAATGTTGTAACTCTAAATGGCGTCAAAATACGAGTACTGCACTACCATGAAGGAAATAGGAACAATATAATTGACACAGAGGAGTAGAAGGAGAGTCATACTTTAACATCCAATTTTATTGGTAACTTATATGTCAATTGCAAGCGTTTCTCGATAAAAAGCGTTTAAAAATACAACGTAATTAATAAGACTTATCTACACACTTACGCCACAGCTTACAAATAGTTCCGCTCGCAGTGGGGCGCCGCCCGCGCGTTCACACAACATGAATATTCAGCGCTCACTCAGCCTCCGCGTTATGTGTTTGAGTGCGAGCGAGTTATAACGCACCGTGAATTCCGTGGCGAACGCTCAGTGTGGTTGACACCTGGCGTTTTGGTCGGGACTGGAATATCGTCTCATCATTATCATGACAACTCTATAAAATATTGATCATTATTTTTCGATTTCGTAACAAGCATCTGTTCCAATCGCATAGGTAAATAAGTAAAATTTTATAAAAAAAAATAAAACCGACTCCAAAAAACCTACACTAAAACGTAGAAAAATAATTACTAATTACCTACTTATTTATTAGGACGAATTAAGGGAGAGTCCGCTAATTTGGACCAGTTTTTTTCAATCCCATTTTACACATAGTTTTCTTTTGTTTTTGCTAATGTCCATGGTATATAATAAAAGATACATTATTCAACTTACTATTTCATAAGTATTAATTAACATGATTGTTGTATATTTAGCACAAATCAACAAAGTACGAGTTCAGAGCTTCGGTCCAATTTAGCAAACCGGTTTGATAATTTGTACCACAGGGTTACTAAATTGAAAAAAATTGGTTCATAATCGGCGGAGATATTGCGTATAAAAAAGTTCATCCCCAATTTTCCACCCTTGGGGGTGAAATATTTTCTTCAAATTCGCATGAAACCACCCTTTTGATAATACCTATTCATCAAAAAAATAATCGTTCAAATTGGTTTGTAATCGGCGGAGATATTGCGTATAAAAAAGTTCATCCCCAATTTTCCACCCTTGGGGGTTGTTTTTTTTATTATTAAATTTAAATGGGACCACCCTTGAGGTATTACCTATACGCCGAAAAAAGATTTGTTCAAATCAGTTCATAATTGGCGGAGTTATCGCGTAACAAACATAGAAAAAAAAAACATACGGGTCGAATTGAGAACCTCCTCCTTTTTTGAAGTCGGTTGAATAGTGGCTAGCCCTTCCATACTTCGCTCGCCGTCAGCGACTTTTACTTCACGCGAAGAAGGAAGAAGAGGATAACCCAGACGTAGAAGACGAGTTTATAGCTAAAAATACTCAACCAAGTAGGAAGATCACATTTAAAAGGGTTAAGACAGGTCAAAATCAAAATCATAGTCAAAAATATTTAATTCAATACAGACCACAAGTGGCACTTATTAACGTCAAAATACAGTAAGTAAAAAAGGTATCCCTTAAAGGGCACTGTCTTTACATGTCTCCTTATCTTTTGGGCCCTACCAGCGGCAGCGCTTCGAGACAAACATATTTATTTATTTATTTATATTATGGCCAGTGCTGAGAAGATCAGCTTTTTATCGATATAGATTGAAAACATTTATTGCTATAGGTATAAACCAATCCCTATTCCTAATGCATCCTGTCAGAAGTAAATTGTTCGAGGCATACGGTAAGTGTTAACCGGTGTAATTGCGAGCGGGTTTTAGTGCACCGTAAATACCGCCAGTGTGGTTATTGCCTAGTTTAGGATGCCGTCGCATCCACTGCAGTCACAAGCAGTTGAGTAACACTGTACAGTCAGCGTCATATAGTTCGTGACCAAAAAGTGACAACACTATTCCAATTGTAACAAAGACGTGTTGCGAACTTTTTGGCTACTTTGAGTGTCACAAACTATTTGACGCTGGCTGTACAAAGGATTCAAATTCAAATTAAGGCGTTTTGTTTTTTACTGAAAATCTACTTATTTGTTACGTGAAAAATTCTTCGATTTTTTCAAAGTTTTCGTATAAATTACAACTTTGAACTTAGATAATAAACATAATATTATACGCTATTAAATAAAATAGATTCAACATTTTATTTATTGTTGTCTAGATTACATTATTCGTTTAAAACGATAATATGTTATGCTATGTTAAATGTAAACAGAATCGGTAAAATCCAAAACATTCCAATTAAAGTAATCCAGCAAAGTATCAGCTTATTTCGTTTAAATACATAATGCGCGCATAAATATCTGAAAGCGATAAAAAGTGACGAAACAACGCGCCAACTTCGTGACAAAGCCGAGCGAGTGGGACGGCTGCTCGCGGGGGAAAGAGACCGCGGCTGGTGGCAGTTCAAATTGAACGTAATTCGTTGTAAGCTGCCGAACATTGCTGCGGCAATATCCAGAGAAACGAACTGACGTCGATACTGTAACGAGAATCAAGATATTTTAATTATTAATAAATAAAACATATTTAAGCCTACCTAATTCCATAACAATAATCTTACTAAAAGCTATAAATATTTGTGTTTATGATGTAGTTTCACGAGGTTCTGGGGTTACACTTTATGCATGGCCACAATGGCAATGCGTTTAGTTTGACCTGACCGCTGATCGCAGAACGCACCCAGCGTTACAAATCCTTTAACCCTTTAACTGGTATAGAGAAAAATATTTTTTATTAGTTTTGTATCTTATATTTTCTCAATAAGGTTCAAAATATAGTGGCAACAATTCTGCCACTACCAGTATGCCTAAGATGCGCGCCGTGATAAGTTTTATCGACGTCAAAATGTATGGGGAAAATCGATAAAATGGCGTGATAACCGCTTATCGCGGCGCGCATCTTAGGCCTACTGGTAAAGGTTAATAGTGGAAAAGGTTAAAATTGAATCAGCTGTGCAGCAGATATATTAATATTTTGTTTCTAGTAATATTTTATATTTGCAACTGTCCACATTGCATGCCGTGGCAGCCTTTAATTAAGACAGCACTTAGTTTTAAACACTAATAGTTATAGTAATTTCATGTATGCGTGTTAGTCTTGTTGGTTGTCCTAATAAATAAAATAAATAAATAAAATAAAATATTCTCGGACACAAACATAGCATCGCGAATCCTTCAGTTTATAAAATAAGTGTTGAAGTTTAAATATCTTGAATTCGCTCCGTTTGCGCGCGTTTCTGCGGCGGGCAGGCTGTCGCGCGCTGATAAAACTCGGGCGTGCGCACAGACATGCGGGCGCACAGTGCCTACGAGTTGGCGATCTCTGAGAGACAACTTGAGGGACCATTTTGAGTTCTGATAAACTGATTTTAGTGATACTTACTTTCATGATTGTTTTTACGGTTTACTGTAGTTATTGCTTTCGTTATTAATTAGTATTATAAAAATGATTTTTTTATAATTAATTAATTATACCAATGAATTAATCACACTTTTTTTGTTCCATAAGTTGGTTAAAATAAGTTGTGGATTTTTTGTGTCTTGCTATATTTTTGTCACTTTGTGCGATTTACAAATAGATTTGTTTTTCAGTTATAATTTAGCAACAGACAACAAAATATACCATCATAAATTGGCAAAACGGTCAGACAACATTAAGAAAGTAATCTGATTTAAATAATACTTATTAAAGAAAATCGTAATCTGCACTTTCTGCGGTTACATTCTCTTTGTTGTCACCTTCGACTTGCCCGCGGGTCTGATACCTGGGGACCGCGGTCCCAAACCCCAATAGATTTGTAATATTAATCACATTCCGACCACAATTAGGACTGGAAACTATTTCCCTACGAGGGTTTAATTAATCGTGTGAGCTGAAACAGAACCGTTGAAAATAAAACTTAGTCGATTTGCTGGGTTCTATTTATTTGTTGAGGACATTACAAAACTTTTAATGGATTATAATGTCTAATTATAAATATTGATGTTTTCTTGTGATTTATTTATTTATCGTCAGAAATTATCTCATCAATCCCCAAGCGGTCGCATAATGACCGCGTAATATTATGATTATCTATTGTGTCTCGATCTGCGGGGCTTGAAGAGGTCTAAAGCCGGGTTGCACCATCTTACTTTAACTTTGACAAATGTCAAAAATCTGTCAAACTCCATACAAAAAACATCGGTTATCGTCATAGTTATGGTCAAAGTTAGGTGGTGCAACTCAGCCTAAGAGATACAGATTAATAAATAATTGTCATACACTATTTTAGATTAAATAACTTTGCAATTGTAGTTAATTGAACAGATAGTTGAGATCAATCCCAAAGTTAATCTATTGTATTGTAACGTCGACTACCCCAAATGGCAAACAAAACAATTATTAATTCAATAAACGTCCAGTTGTAGCGACAAGAAATCCCATCGGCTTAATTTTAATTAATTATTAACCACCAATCCCACAATAGGAATAAAACAAAGGATGTTAATCTGCACCAAACACGGGCTCATATTCAATTATGCCCGCGCCCGGCGAATTCGTAATGACGCGACACGACGCGGTAATATAAGCGAATTACTTTTGTTTCAAATTACTTGTATTACTATTTATATTTTTACAGTAACGTAGCAGCTATGTTATCAGAATATAAACCATTAACCAATAAGTACCTGGCATTCTTATTTTATAATCGTATTATGTAATTAATTAAACGTCTCGCAATCGATTTGATAAATTAATTAAAAGCTTTACGTGAAATCATAAAATTAAAATCTTTTAAAAAAGAAAATTGAAGTATAATTATTCTAGACGTTTTTACTACATAAATTAGGTACACAGGAAAAAGGTACCTTAGTTGCGTATTTAATTTTGTTTAAAATATATTGTTTCTCGTTAAATTATTTTAAAAATCTTCTGTGCACAAATTACGCGACCAAAATAATAGATTATGTTCACTTCATAAAACGTACGTAAATGTCCACTATCCATCACTGTCCGTCAACCGCCCGATAAAAGTCGCGCGGCGCTACGCGGGCCCGTAGCGGCACTTGGGCGGGTAGCGTGGTCGCGCGCGGTCGCTGCGCCGTAGTCGTCCGCCGTAGTCTCGGAAACAACTACGAAAGTACTACGAAAGTTTCCCGCTGAATTGTTGATATGAAAGAGTGGTAAAGGATGTTTCTAGTGTGGATTTGAGTTGGAGATTGGCGAGAATTTGTAAGTCACCTTTATCTTTTTGTTTGCTCTGCGGGTAGATTGTAGAAACTTTTGAATTCGTGTTTGTAAAGTAACTGGAAACTAGATAAAGTTTTGCTATAGCAAAATTTAGGATCAGTTTAAACTAAAGATACCTAGTTATTACATCTATACTTATAATAAATCTGTAGAGAGGTCAATTCTGTACATGAAATATATTTTCAAAATAACTATCAGGGGGTGATTAGTGATCGATACTGATGCCAAAAATGCAATCAGTAAATTTTTTGTCTGTCTGTCTGTATGTTCCTTATAGAAACAAAAACTACTCGACGGATTTTAACGAAACTTGGTACAATTATTTTTCATACTCCTGGGCAGGTTATAGGATACTTAGGAATTCCCACGGGAACGGGCATTAGCGGGAAAATCCTTTTGTATGAAAAATCTAAACCGCTTGAGTTAGACGCTTGAAAGGAGATCATTCAGGCTTCATACATTTTTGGGCCTTTTCTGAAAGTGCCGGCCAACAAAAAAAATTGGTGCGTATTATTAGAACTAGCTATTTGGAGCAATAGTTAATATGGCATAAAAGTTGTAGGACCGCTCTGAACCAAGTTATACAAGTTCGATGATTCATCATTTTCATGCATTTATTGATTTTTGAAAGTGCAGAGAATCATATAATGATTATTGATATTGCTAGAACTAGTTATTTGAAGCATCTGTCATTATAGTGCGAAAGTGTGGGTTCATTGTCTGTTCAGTTATTTAAGTGACAAAAAAGTAGTTTTCATGTTACTTCATTTTCCACCAGTTCATCCATTATAATCTGAGCAATATTTATAAAACCTTCCTCTCACGAAGCCCAGGTGTATCTACGCCGTGTACCAATATCTCCACGACAGCTTATACACAAATGATTAGCCACTTCACACAACAAACGGAATCTGAGTCGAATATTCACATATAGTCCGGTCGCCGAGCACGTAGAAGTTTGGCCAATGACCCCAAGCTACCCATCCTTATCGCTCGCACGTAATTATACCTATTGCTGTCGCGATTGTGCGACGGGCGGCCGCAGTGAGTGTGCGAGCGCGACAGCAACATAGATTCGTGCGAGCGAAAAAGATGGATAGCTTGGGGTCATTGGACGAAATTCTACGTACTCGGCGACCGGGCTTTAACAATGATGTTTAACGATAACGCAAGCAGGTAGCCGTTTGATGTAACGCGAGTCGCATGGATAACTGGATGACCTTCACTTCAGTTTTCAATGTCCCCGTCTCATTCACTGACGGGTATGCTCCGAGCCATCCTATTGGCTGGCATGTTTGCTCGTTTCTTCCCGGCCACAGCGACACTGCTAGCGCGGGCCACGGATGTATCTTTTTCGTTTCGTCATCGCGTCATTTGATCGCTAACTTAGAGCGGTCGGTTGATAATTGTTTTNAGATGGAAGAATCTTCTACCCAAAAAGATGGCAGATGCAGCAGATGTCAACTGATTTAAAACTGGAGTTGATGTGACTCCTTGTAGACTTGAGTGTCTAGAGCGTCCCTTCCTCCACCATGCGTAAGAATTTTCACAAAAATACTGTCTAAGATCTGTAGCTAAAGGTCTAAGCTGCAAGATAAAATAATCTTCTAGCCAATAACTTTAAAACTATAATTTGAACGAATTTTGCTATTAGTGGACAAAGGATGATGGGCACTTTTCTATGGAATCTGGGCGTAAAACCAACAGAAATGTAACTACTATTATTTGTTAGGACTTAGTATCAGAAATATATTTTCATATAAATAACTACCAAAAACTCCCGGGTTTGCTTGGAAATTGACATAATGTATAATAGTCATAGGTGTTTTATTGCGCAAACAAAAAATATAATCAATTAATATACCTACATTGATACATTAAGTTATTTTTAACAATTATTATGTCCAACAGTTAAGGACTGGGGCCAACAAATTGTATAAAATAAGTCCATGTTCTACATTACGTGCGTAGGACCACACCTGGTCTACTCGTAGGTACCATTTAGAGAAATGAAATGAACACACAGTCAAGTTTCAATGGGATTTCTACCAGTTAAGCTTTAGTGTTGTCGCATAATCGATCCGTGATCGATTATTAATCGATATTGCCAAATAACGATTTATCGATTAACAATTCGATTAATCGATTTTATTGATAACCATCATTACTATCATTTGATTGTCAATTCGATTCCTTATTTTCAGCAATATAATCGATTATTTCAATCGAATAATCGATTATGATTTATTCGGTATACATACTTACTAAATCGATAGAATCGATAGTAAGATATGATACAATACTCTCAATATGATCGATAAAAGCAATCTAATTGATCTAATACTATTTTTATTACTCTAATGTGATGTAAAATACTATAGAAACTTTGCATATTCAACGACCTCTATCTCCGTATCCCCGCGTATTTCAGGATTGTTGTCATACTATGAAATACAGAACATGTGGATGAGGGTATTATAATCTAACTGGTATAAAACACTAGGCTTATTGTCTCTAAGTGTAGATTAATAATAATAATAGTATACTTTTTGTTTCTGTTGGTTTAACGCCCAATATGCCCATCATCCTTTCTGCTCACGATGGACTAATTATCTGCTATACTCTCGACTCTCTAATGCACAACATTTATAAAAATTTTGCTGCGGTAATGCACTCCAGGTAAGTGTGTGATGCTCATTGCTTATAGTGATTTTCGATACAGAGCCCCGTACATACGTTATACATAAATTATGGAAAGAAAACACCCAGACCAATACAAACAAATATGTATGCAATTTTAGTATGATATTTTGATTTATTAATAAACAAAAAGACTGAATAAAATTGATGCGTGTACTGATTAATGTAATTAACCACATGCAAAGCTTTGTGAATTGNAGGATTACAGTCACCAAGCCATAGAACAAGGCTCAAGTAGTTTCAAAGCAAGATCTGTCAAGGCTTAGTCGAAATCGAGCACTTTATGTTTCATTCCATACAACGAAAATGGAAAATATTTTTTTCCAGTCAAACTATTGGTTTTAGAGAAAAACTTGTGCAGCATTTATTCATCAGAATAACGTAACCTATCGATAGGTATTTTTTTCAAATAGAAATTGTGAAAAAAATCGCTATGTCCATAAATCTCAATTTCGCTCCATAGTGCGCTGGCGTGCGTTGTAGTACCTAATTCTATGATCGAAGTATTATTTGAAAATGGACATAAAGAGAAAGAAATATTATTGTGCGGCGTTCGGGTGTTTAAATTCGAAAAGAAATCTACCGGATTTCTTTTTTTTTTCGCTTCCCAAAGATGCTGAAAGGTATGTTGGCCATGTAGGTAATCAATAATTCTTAGGATAGTATAGGAACCTAACCTACCATGACTACTGCTCAGAATGCGTTCGTTCGTTTCAGCCAAATGACGTCCACTGCTGGACAAAGGCCTCTCCCAAGGTTTTCCATAATGAATGCGTAGGTACTTACCTACATACGTAGCTCATTACAAATAAGTAGATTAATTATTTTTTTACTAGACAGACAGCAACCCTAACAGCGTAAGAAGAGTTCAGAGGCACGCGATAGAAAGAGACAAAACTTGTAGGTGAATAAAATTGTAGGTACGTAGTGCTGTGCGAGCTGAATTCCACTGTATCGCGTCGTAGAAAGACTCGCATTTATTTAAATCGTTTTGCGGAGTAATCCTTCTGTACCTGTATTATTACTTATTCTGTGCTATTACCACATTACCTACTTTGGCTACAGCTTTGGTTAGTTGTAGGAGGTGTAAGCTAATTGGTTTTTGTAGCTTTGTGTGTGAAGGATGCCGACGGGTAAATTGTAGAGCCAAGTACTTACCCGTAAAGCCCTTGTTTCTGGCTCTGAAAATGGATGCGGTCCGCTATAAAGTTCCTTGCACGGTTGCTTTTCTGCAACACCTTTAATATGCCAGTCTGTTCTGGAATGGAGACAATACCTAGAATACCTACATACATGCAGCGTCGTCTATTTATTAGTCAGTGTCAAAAAGTGGCAAAAAGTTGATAACACAACCTTAGACGTGTTGCGAAGTTATTGTATACTTTGGTGTCACGAAGCTAACGATAGCATGTAAAACTATAGGACATTTTTGTAGCAAATTCGCCCCTATTCCCTCTACATAAAGCGCTACTAAGTGAAAAATGTGTAGTCTTCCATACATTGTTTCGCTGGGTGACCGGTCAGTCATAAATTAGGTAAGTAAGGTCTTGCTAAAAATATCTTACCCAAAGTTTCTGTTCAAATCCACTCCTTTGCAATTGGATTTAACGTTGCGGCCGCGACTCTTTCTCCAGAACCGGTCGCGCTGGTAGGTATACCGGAACCCGTCCGGGTTTAGTAGCGGAATGACGTGCCTGCATTATTTTAAAACGTAATTAAATAGGTACAGTCGCCATCAAATAGTTGGTGACTCCTAAAGTAGCCAATAAGTTCGCAAGACGTCTTTATTAGTTGAAATAAGGTTTTTTTGTCAACTTTTTGGCTACTTTGGGTGTCACGAAGACAAACTATTGACGCTGACTTTACTAGGTAAGTACTAAAATATTCCACACAAACATCTTTAAAAAATATTTTTCCGGGAAAAGGACATTTTAATCTAGGACCTGTTCTGTGTGATAAACCAGTAATTAAATGATTACTATCATTGTTAGAGGAAAAATACAAATAAGTAGGAACTTAGTTATGTGAGGACTTTTTTAACGTGTAGAAACCAATATGTAGGTAAGTCCTACCTATTACAAATCCAAAGAACTGATTAAGGAAAAGCCAAGGTCAAGTAGGAAAACTAAATTACCTAATAGATCAAGTGTTGATTCACGCATTGGGATAAACTGTAGGGGCTGATTCTTGACATATTAAATATTGAGATAATAAAAATACTTACGACTTACGAATTTTTTATGTGCTAGTTAAGACCATTTTTTTTTGGTGAAGGTTTCTAATAATTTGCTTATGGGGAGTTATGGAATCCGGCACTGACGGCTTGTGACTGTGTGTGCCAAGATTTACTTATCTACTAACTACCTAAGTAAGTAGCTAGGTACCTAATTAGTTTGTCATTACAGTGCAACAAAAGTTCACGATAAGTCTATTAGTTTACTAACCAATCTTTATCTTGCACATATTTGGGCTGCTCGTCAAACTTGGTGACGATCTCTCGCAAGATGATCAGCGCAGACGTCATGGCGATCCACTCCCGCGCATGCGACCCGGCCACCAGCAGGATGCCTTGGTTTTGCGGGTTACCGTTCGATATTGTTAGCATCTGATTGAAATTGATTAGGATGTTAAAACTTGAGGCAAACTAAGCTGGTGCACGTTTTTCAGATTGTTATTTATAAGGTGGCAAAACAAAAGAGGAGCAGAAAAACTTTTTGATTCTGGTTTTATTAAGGGCTGTAGTGGAGTAAGTAAGGTCAGCTGTAGCAACGGTCCTGTCACTCGCTAGTGGCTAAGGGCGAGTTGCACCACCTAACCTGACTTTGACCGTAAATTTAACGATATCCGGTGTTTTTTGTTGAATGGAGATTGACAGATTTTTGACGTTTGTCGAAGTTAAAGTAGTAAGATGGTGCAACCCAGCCTAAGACAGTGGCGCCAACTGGTGAGCCCTGAAGCGGTAGGAAGACTCTAGCATTGCACTTACCAGGATGACGTCACTGTAGAAGTGTAGAGTAAGGTTCTGCCACTTTCCAGTGGTGTCAACTTTTGACCATAAAAATGATACCCCTCATTGAAAGGAAGAAACTCACCTGGATAGTTGTATTTTCAGAAGACTTGCCTATTTCTTTTAGTTTACACACAGAAGGGTAGTTCTTAGCTAGATAATCCATGTATTCGTTTATAACTTCCACAGTTGGGTATTTACGCCAGTTCATTCTGTGACCTTTAACAACATAAGAACATAGGTATTATAAGTGATACCAAAATAATTATGAGGTAAAATTATTTGCCCTCTGTTTAGTTATTGACACTAGAAGTGGCAGAATAATAGGTAAATCATACTAATTTAAAAATATGAGTAAGACCTGTTTATTCCATTGGACTTTAGAATGGATAGACTGCAGTTTAGTAAAATAAGACATGTTGCGCCTTACTTAAAGTATGTATCATACCTAGATAATTTATATAAACTAAGAAATTTATATTTACCTATCCTGTAAACATTCCACTGGTGCCTTTCTAACCTGAACTGGTTTTGTTAACTCTGGCTGGATCTAGAACTACTAATTCAATCCCCTTTCGCGTGCAAGGAAAGTCTATAAAATTATATTGCTCTAGTATAAGTAATCACTAGAAAGTACGGTAGTTATGTATATCATATTGAATTGTATCAACGTAGCGCGTTTACGTATAAAAATACTAGCTTTCCGCCCGCGTGGAATGTTTTGTTACAGAAAACCTTTATCGCGCCCTGTTTCAAAAACCGGGACTCACTATCTTTATGCCAAATTTCATAAAAATCGGTTTAGTGGTTTAGGCGTGAAAGCAAGACAGACAAGAGTTACTTTCGTAGATATTTATAAAATTAGTCTAGATTAGAAGCCCGCATGACCTAGTGGTTCGCGTACCGGACTGCTTACTAAGCTAAAGGTCGCGCGTTCGATCCCCGTACCTATACAATGTTTGTAGTTTCAGAATACTTACCGTAGTTTTATCATCAATGGAATGGCGTTTTATAATAATTAGAGGAACATTTAAGAGGAGTTTGTCGAACGGCCGTTATTAAAAGGAGATCATTCAGGCTTCATACATTTTTGGGCCTTTTCTGAAAGTGCCGGCCAACAAAAAAATTGGTGCGTATTATTAGAACTAGCTATTTGGAGCAATAGTTAATATGGCATAAAAGTTGTAGGACCGCTCTGAACCAAGTTATACAAGTTCGATGATTCATCATTTTCATGCATTTATTGATTTTTGAAAGTGCAGAGAATCATAATATAATGATTATTGATATTCCTAAAACTAGTTATTTGAAGCATCTGTCATTATATTGCGAAGTAGTGGGTTCATTGCAGTGCCGTAACTAGGGCGGTGCCAGCGGTGCCCAGGCACAGGGCGCAGACCCTGGAGGGGCGCAGAAATGACCAGACCAGTATCTAGTTTTGTTACACCTTACACAATGGCTCCGCAGGCACACCCCCCCCCCCCCCGTAGAAGGTTACTTTTTATTCAAAAAGGTTACATTTTATATTTCTGGTAATTTCTGACAAGACCCGACAAGGCGCAAGTTTTTCAGGGGCGCAGTTTTGAAAGCTCGCACCGGGCGCATAAAAGGCTAGTTACGGCACTGGTTCATTGTCTGTTCAGTTATTTAAGTGACAAAAAAGTAGTTTTCATATTACTTCATTTTCCACCAGTTCATCCATTATAATCTGAGCAATATCTATAAAACCTTCCTCTCACGAAGCCCAGGTGTATCTACGCCGTGTACAACTTCACGACAGCTTATACACAAATGATTAGCCACTTCACACAAAAAACAGAATCTGAGTCGAATATTCACATATAGTCCGATCGCCGAGCACGTAGAAGTTTGGCCAATGACCCCAAGCTACCCATCCTTATCGCTCGCGCGTAATTATACCTATTGCTGTCGCGATTGTGCGACGGGCGGCCGCAGTGAGTGTGCGAGCGCGACAGCAACACAGATTCGTGCGAGCGATAAAGATGGATAGCTTGGGGTCATTGGACGAAATTCTACGTACTCGGCGACCGGGCTTTAACAATGATGTTTAACGATAACGCAAGCAGGCAGCCGTTTGATGTAACGCGAGTCGCATGGATAACTGGATGACCTTCACTTCAGTTTTCAATGACCCCGTCTCATTCACTGACGGGTATGCTCCAAGCCATCCTATTGGCTGGCATGTTTGCTCGTTTCTTCTCGGCCACAGCGACACTGCTAGCGCGCGCGGGACACGGATGTATCTNATTTATCCGTTTTCAAAGCTATTTCTTCCAAACATTGTTTTTATTTCACACGAAAGAGAGAAATTCGTTAACACTTTTTGAAATTTTGAGGTTAGGTTTCAATTAGATTTTTGTTCACTGTTTTCACTATTTACACTTTGGTCTTTTAATGAGTTAACAGCAATTGCGAGGAATTAGCACTATTGGAGTCCAGTTATAACACTTTTTAGTCCAGATTAGCAAAATTCACGAAAATATGCAAAAAGTTGTCGGAAGTATAGACTGACGCGAGCGCGTTCCGTTTCACAATAACTAGTTATTTGAAGCATCTGTCATTATAGTGCGAAAGTGAGGGTTCATTGTCTGTTCAGTTATTTAAGTGACAAAAAAGTAGTTTTCATGTTACTTCATTTTCCACCAGTTCATCCATTATAATCTGAGCAATATTTATAAAACCTTCCTCTCACGAAGCCCAGGTGTATCTACGCCGTGTACCAATATCTCCACGACACACAATATCTCCAATACACAAATGATTAGCCACTTCACACAACAAACGGAATCTGAGTCGAATATTCACATATAGTCCGGTCGCCGAGCACGTAGAAGTTTGGCCAATGACCCCAAGCTACCCATCCTTATCGTTCGCACGTAATTATACCTATTGCTGTCGCGATTGTGCGACGGGCGGCCGCAGTGAGTGTGCGAGCGCGACAGCAACATATGTAGATTCGTGCGAGCGAAAAAGATGGATAGCTTGGGGTCATTGGACGAAATTCTACGTACGCGGCGACCGGGCTTTAACAATGATGTTTAACGATAACGCAAGCAGGTAGCCATAATTTTACATTGACATTTTACATTGACATTTTTTTTTTTTAATCATTTGACATTTATATTATTGAATCCTATAATTTTTGCACGTCTGTGATCAGACTAAACACATCATGATCCTATTTTAATATTGTCACCCTGTATTACTGTGTTTTTAGCAAATAAACGTTTTGAATTTGAAAAAAAAAAAAAAAATTTAGCCGTTTGATGTAACGCGAGTCGAATGGATAANTTCACTTCAGTTTTCAATGTTCCCGTCTCATTCACTGACGGGTATGCTCCGAGCCATCCTATTAGCTGGCATGTTTGCTCGTTTCTTCTCGGCCACAGCGACACTGCTAGCGCGGGCCACGGATGTATCTTTTTCGTTTCGTCATCGCGTTATTTGATCGCTAACTTAGAGCGGTCGGTTGATAATTGTTTTGGATCATGAGTTTCTAACAAAACATATTATTATTTTCCAGTTTGCCAACACTTTAAAAGTCAATAAATGTATGAAAATGATGAATCATCGAACTTGTATAACTTTGTTCTGAGTGGTCCTACAACTTTTGTGCCATATTAACTATTGCTCCAAATAGCTAGTTCTAACAATACGTACCATAATTTTTTGTTGGCCGGCNAGAGCGGTCGGTTGATAATTGTTTTGGATCATGAGTTTCTAACAAAACATATATGTAATTATTTTCAAGTTTGCCAACACTTTAAAAGTCAATAAATGTATGAAAATGATGAATCATCGAACTTGTATGACTTTGTTCTGAGTGGTCCTACAACTTTTGTGCCATATTAACTATTGCTCCAAATAGATAGTTCTAACAATACGTACCATAATTTTTTGATGGCCGGCACTTTTAGAAAAGGCCCAAAAAGAATGATGTCCTTTGGCAAGCAGGTACCTTAGTAAACTTAAAGCTTAGTTATAACAGGATATTGCAAAATTCCTACGGGAACGGGAGTTAGCGGGAAAAAACATTTGTATGAAAAAATCTAAACTGCGTAAGATAGATGAAGGGGGTAAAACGGGATCCACGCGTACGAAGACGCGGGCGGCCGCTAGTATTGTAATAAATTATACTCGTATATAATAACTTTAGTAAAATATTTTTTTTTATTTTTACCTACCTAATCGTTTTTAAGTTTTTATTTTTTATGCATACGCTTATTTTATAAAAACATGTACAAAAGTTGTTATTATTTTAATTCTGATTCAAAAGTAATATTTTTCTTTTTTGTTTAACCTTAACAAGATGTTCAAACTTGGTTTCAAAGAATAACAAATTATCAGAACAGTAATAATTTATACATACCGAGAAGTCATTTACATAAAACTTCAAGTAAACATTTAATTTTCAAATTCTTTTTATTTCTTGTGATTTTACATCGATTGCTAATAAGACGACATTATGACCTAATAAAATAAAGTCAAGATATTTACATTTTACTGTTTCTACATTGTTTATAAGTAATAAACTATTTAAGATTAAAGTACCTACTTAAATAAAATTAATAAAGAATTTTATATAATTTGTCTTGTAGCGTAGTAAATCCATATTTTTTTTTAAGATTTAGGTGGGTACCTAGTTAACCCTTTACCTACGGGCCCTTGGAAACCAAAGTCGCCTCTCAATACGGGGTATTTTAACCTATAAAATTGTTTGCTCCACTTAACATCAATATATTTTAAAATTTATGAGACTTACGGTACTGAAATTTGGAATATTATATTCTGCAACTAATGTAGTTTCATAATCACAAGCGCATTTTACACTTAATTTGCAATTTTATTGTTTTTTTTTCGTAAACCGTGATTTAGTATTGGCTTTGCCAAAATTACAATAGATGCCACCCGTATTGAGAAGTGACTTTTGACTTGGCAACTATAGGTGCCTCCCGTAGGTAAGAGGTTAAAGTTTGGTAAATTACAAAAGAATACATTACTTTATTTAATTTATTTAGAATAATTAGTTAAATAATCAATTTAAAACAGATAACTACTGACACAAATAAATATCATAGTTTAAAAGTAATAACAAAAGCTTCTAAAAGTTTCTTGGTGAATGTTACCTCCAAACTGTTTTGTGGAATTAAAATTATATTCATATTTAAGTTTTTCTTTTAAACAAAGCTTTCAACTTAATATTTTAAAGATACTTAATTGCATCTAAAATAATATGGCAGGGCTTATACAAAACTTTTGTTACACTCTTTGGAACTTCTTCATTTGTATTCATAGTAAGATTTACTTGAGCAAAAATAAACTTTAAGAACTTTGTTAATGATACAAAGTACGCGGCACAATGAGGATTAAAATCAAAGTATCGCTTCCTTTTAAAGCTTGAGAGTAAGTTTGCTGTAAGTAAACGAAAACAACTTAGATACTTTGCAGACCGGTATCAAGATTTTAGTAGTAATGAAGTTAATAGTTTTCTGAATACTTTTATTTTAAAATGAAAATTCTGCAGCAAACTAAGTAATGGATTATTCGGATTTCATTTGTTTTTTAATGTATTTTTCTTAGTTATTTACATTCGCCGTGTATTGTAACGTATTCTTATTCGTACGATTTAGAGTTCAGATTCGGAATGTTAGTTTGATGCATCTTTCAGCTGCTTCTTTTATTTTCTCGTTGTTTGGTCCGCGCCCATTACACGATACCACGGGCCGCGCTATGACGAGCGTAAGCCGATTTGTGTCGGTAACGAGTAACGTACACGTTACTAATAGGGAAAATATGCCAAAGGCAAGGCACCGTAATATTCAGGAAATAATATCAAAGCCTTGGGAGATTTTGGGCTAACAATGAGGACTGACAATCAAAATGAGGTATAAATAGAGACAGGGTTAAGATTTATTTTGTGTACACGTGCTGGTGGCCGCTTACGTGTATGATCATGTCAAAGGTGGTTGAAGGTTTTTGGGATGAAAAAAATAAGTAATATTCTAATGAGCAATCGGAACAAAACAAGCAATTTATCTTCAAATTAATTAAATTCTAGTCCACTAACACTTTGTTTCGACTAATTCGATCGGGCCGCATAATCTCATTACGGGCGTCTCATCTGCATGCGGGCGGCGCCGGAGCCGATACCTTGCTGTCCAAAGGGAATCCACGTATGGGATCGATAATAGCATCAACCCGGGACAGATTCTCGCAACTTCAAAGTAATTGCCTAAACTTCAAATGGGTAACCTAACCGCATACCTAATGAAGTAATAACAATGTTTCAAAAGCACTTAGATTTTGTTGCTGGCTGAGAAATACATAATTCAATCAATACAAAAATCCATATTTGCAAAAAAAAATGGAGGAAACGTGATAAAACTCGGATTGGACTACCTCGCAAATATTCCCGTTCAATTAAAATACAAATTGGTTCATTAATATGAGATATCGCGTTTCATACATAGGTATATTCAATCCAATTGATAATCTGAGAAGATTAAAATGAGAATTTTAAAAGACATTTAAAAGTTATCTGAAGTGAAAACTTTATAATATTTTTCAATATATTATGTAAAATGCAATAAAATCCCTTAATATAACATATGTATACCTGTCATATATTGCTTATTTATTTTATCATTAATAGTAATTTATTATCCCTCTTAATTCTAAAGATAGACACATGTCAACTTTAAGTAAAATAAGCTTTTGCCTTAACTACGAGTAATATGACCTTACCCTTCAACAGACAATGCAAGTTTAAGCCGGGCTTAGGAGGGTTTAAGTATTATGTTATCACTTGGTCAACACAATAAACGTGTCACACCATTAATGTCTAGAATTAATCACTTTTCTATTCACAAAGATGAAGAAACACAACACAAACTGATGCTCCTATTATTTTACATTATATTTCATAGATGCCTGACTAAGGTGGTATAACACACCAGCAACCACAGTAAATAAAAATCAACATAAGTGATACACACGGCCACACTGTTAACTATCCATTTCCGTTTTTAGATTCCGATAGAATGAGACGACATGACAGGCAATGGATATCAGTTAACACTGTTGCCGATGGTACAAATGAATAAAATTGAACTAGAGCAGTCATTTCATAAGCAAAATCATTGCAATATATACGTATATAAAGGCAGTCAATATTTTTTCTATCTCAGTAAACGAAGCATTTGGAGGATATAATAAGCTTGGAATCGGGCCGCTGTTTACGTTCCCGCACTTGGGGGTTATTATGCAAAGAAACACCTTATCTGGTGTCGCCCTCTGTCGGCCGCGGCTAATCCGGTTAGGTGAGACGCGTTATCTGATTACACGAGCGTTTTCCTTCTTTTGGAAGGGATTCGGGACTCCAAGGTGACTTACAAAAATAATTTTGATATAAATAGCAACCTCTGCTTTCAGTATCCTAAAGTTGGATGTAGTCATATTTACTGGTGGTCTCTAGTAACCGTTATAAATGGTATACTAATAGTTTTTCACGGCACTTTTATCGAAATAAAGAGAAGAAAACAAACCAAAATTGTTATGAAAATGTCAGGAATCGTATGATTTACAATTTTATGAACTATCTAAATAATGGAGACATCCACCGTCGAATATATTTGTAGGTATAATATAGTTTCAAGTGTCCGTTTATATTGTACATTCTGGATGTATGATGTACGTTCGAGGGCGGCTGCACTGACCTGGATTGAGGAACAAGACGCACACAGTGTATGCAAAATGGAATTTGTGCATCCGAATACCGACCCCTACACAGCTACAATAATGTATGCAGAATATACAGACAGCATAAACATCGGTGGCACTCGCAACTGCCAAGTTTATTGCATGTGACTATGGGAAGGAAAATATTAAATTGATTTACCGACTAACAATTCCCATAGAGATATTTTATTATGTTCTTTTCTAATATTACAATATCTGAACACAATATAGGTACTCGAAAGATAAGGCAGAAATAAGTATATTAAAATGATACGGATATTAAAAATTATTTGAAAATATTGATGCAGACTGCACATACTTATTCTTTGTGGTATCAAGGTAGAGTTATTATATTCTGACAAGCCGTTTCTATGAAAATTCTGAGAGCAATGCAGATTTGGGAAACCATCTCTTTGAGAAATATGCATATTATTTTGAAGCGAATCTCTCTACCAAGTCAGACAAAGCAAGATTATGTAATTGGTAAATAATGTAAATGTTTTCACTTTAACAGGGTTCTTTTTTGTATAAATAATAATAAATATCTTTGGACAATCTCATACAGCGCCATCTAGCCCCAAAGTAAGCAATTAATATGCTTGTGTTATGGGTGCTAGCTTAACGGATATACTACTTATATACTTTTTTTTTTTCATCATTTCAATTTCTGCCCGGCCGGGAATCGAACCCGGGACCTCTCGGCATAGTAGTCCGTTCTGAACCACTACACCAAACGGCCGATTTACCTAGGTATATAAAATACAGAAGTTTTGGTGCCATAATACTAAAAGATTGTCCATCCGAACCGTTAACCTATTCCACGTGGCAATCAAATCAATCAAAGACAAGTCTTTTTCCTTTTCCCTATTTACTTGTATGTGGTGGTCAACCCTCATCTCCGATAGCCATAATATTGCTTTGCTTTTGTAAAGAAATTGACACAAAATCATTATTATTGGAAAGCATGTTTACTGGATACTTCACCGGTTTACTTTACTCGGATTAATAAGTTAATAAGCCAAGGAAGCAAAATGCCAACCTATTGTGACAAAGAGAGTAAAGCATGAGCGTTACAATGTTAGGAAAAATAGGATTACTAATGTTTGGCCAAAAAACGTTTCCCAAATTATCACATCGCAAACAACGTTTCGCAAATTTTCATTTGGCAAATTCTCATTTGGCAAAGCAACTTATTGCAAACTTTTAATTCGCAAATGTTTTTTATGGCATATTATTGTTTAGCAAATTATTGTTTGGCAAAGTATGGTTTGCCAAATGTTTCATTAGGCAAAAATATTTCACGACAAACTATTTACAAAATAATTTGATTGGTGCATAGAATAGTATACAAATTAGCTTATGGTTATTATTTTGTTTAGTGGGGAGTTAATATAAAATTTGTTTTACATTAATTTCCTTATTTCATTCTTTGTATCGAAATTTCCAAATGATTCATTAACAATAGAGGTGATCTAGCGCTCGGCGGCCGCTGCCGCGGCACGCTTCGCTCGCCTTCGNGAATGATGTCCTTTAGTATTATTTCGAGTTTTTTCCATTACGTGCCTACATTATAATTCTGTGGTGTTACTTAGATTTTTATTAGTTTCAAATCACTAATTTTAAAAACTCCTTAGACCAATGCCTGTCATGCAATTATCATCGGTATCACCACCATCCTTAGATTAAATAAAGCCACCATCAATCAACTATTCCCGTGATTCTGCTTACATAATATGAGTTTTCGTAGAAGGTTGGGTATTATCCCGGTATGATAAGTAACTTACCATTTTTTAATGAGAAGAAAAGAATGTAAGCTAGAGATAAGTTAATATGCAAACACATTCATGTAAATATATTTTTCTGGTCATTAGACAAGATAAATTAATTATGTACTTGTAGGTACAGTCGCGGAATGAAAAGGTTCGCCACCTTAGTGTCGGTTTTCGCTTGCACTAGGTACTGTAAGAGTCAAACCTGCCAACATAACAGTGCAAGAAACAGTGCTGCTAACATTTAAATAAATATGACGTTTTCTGACGAATAAGGTTTTGCTTGTTTATTTTTCTATCCCATCAGTGCAATGCAATGATGACATTGACCAGTTGACAATATTTTTTTTATTTAATAGAAATAATAATGGCAGGTTGAACCAACAAGAAGGATTTAGTTTATCAATCATATTAATCTTCTTGACAAGATAAATCGTCAAACAACTTTGATCTGAATAATTTTGAACTTTACTGACGAACAGTTAAAGATAATTTTCTCTAACTCGAGATTATTCTGTAACATAGTTTCAAAAGGTAATATGTGCTCGCGATTCGTTGAAGGAATCAATTTGAAAACTGACGAACCTTTTCATTCCGTGACTGTACATTAGGTGCTTCTATTTTCCTTGTTAGTGTTATGTGTAGTTTTATTAAATACTAGCTTTCCGCCCGCGTGGAATTTTGTCTGTCACAGAAAAACTTTATCACGCNGAATGATGTCCTTTCGTTCCAAATTAAATATTTTCAATTTATTCGCCGTTCAGCCAATGTTCGTATATTATTCAGTTTCGTTTTTTAAGCTACCTACATGTATAAAACAAAAATAGGTACCTACAATGAAGATTTGTGTTTTGTAGTTTATAGTAGCTAAATTATAGTGAAAGTTTTGTCAAACAACTTCTGCGAGAACAAAGCCCTCTCAAAGTTTAATAACGTCCGGGTGACGTCGCTCCAGGGTCCTGGGTCGAATTAAGAATTTAATCTCCACTTGGCCTGAAGTCCGGACTGGTGTGTCAAGATGACACTCGGAAGGAAGGAACGTGCAAAGGATTTCCTAGCAAAAACAAGAATGTTTAAAAAAAATTTTTTTCGTGACTATTTATCATCCATAGTTCAATTGATATCGGTATTGAAATAACTTACAATTTCTTTTTTTTTCTACTTTTTTACAAGACAAAAATGTGCCTGGTGGTTTTAAGTTATACCTAACAGGTTAAAGTTAACATACCTACCTACTTTAATTTGAATCTTCTGTCGTGTCGACAGCAAAACTACACAGTGTTGCCCCAAAATTCCGATACAAGAGTGGCGGAGAAGGAGCAGTGGAGAGTTTAAATTTGATCTAGTATACGTCAAAAGTATGGTTCATAATAAGAGCATGAACAATAAAATTTATCTGTGTGACTAATAAGTCATATTTATCTACTTAAGTTTTATAAGTAGCTCACATAAAATGCTGCTACCAAGAAATAATACCAAATAATTGTTCGTATATTTCCTGCGGACAAAGTTTTAAAGTTTTTCACGATGTTAAATATAAACTTAACTTTGAGTTCCCTTAGGATAAGCTGTAATCTGGCTTAATCTAGTCTTTGGCTAGACGCCCACCCTCATCTTAGACATTTTATACATAGCGGAGAATATACAATTATAATACTCTCTGTATTATGATAAGACCTCCTTAATTGTGCCTTTTCATTGTATTTCACTAATTGTTATTGTATTTCACTATTGTTAATTTTACTATCAGAAATAAATAGAAATATATTAAGAAGGGAGACAAAGGAATTAAATTATTCCAAGAATTATTTGTAACAAAATAAATGTGGTTTCAATACTTAGGGCCCTCGACCACGGCGACTTTTTGTAGTGAACACTACGAAAAGCGCTACTAACGCGCGTTAATCGCATTTGCAACGCACTAGAGAAGCGATGCCAACGCGTTACAGCAACGCGAATGAATCGATGCAAACGCGCGAAATAATGGTAGAATGGTGCACATCTGCCCTGTAAGTGCCTATTCACTCTCGTCTTGAAAAGGCCCGGATTATAGTCTTCGGGAAAGACAGCAGCAGGCAACGAAGCAAGAAGGCAGCTAGTGACCGAATTGCGACTGTAACGATGCGAACGCGCGACAGAATCGCTACTGCATCGCTACAAAAAGGGCGAGGGGCCTTAAAGAGCATGAAACGACGTATCACGTATTTCTTAATAACGCGTAACACACTTTGTTATTACCTCTACCTACGGCGCAATTCTATACCCAGAGCCTGTTAGGTAAACCTTTATTTTGTTTCAAAAATAGCTAAATAATACATAACTTTTCGGCTATTAGACTTTAGCGTAACTTTTCAAGTTTTCCTCGCATTTAGTCTGTGATTAACTCTGAAGACTTCCCTTTGTTGTTTAATAAAACTGATCAGCGAGGCACTGGAGGGTCCTTACACGAGCCTCGATTGCCCGCGGTCGACAAGCCAATTCTCACCTTATAATGAGAGCCAGAGTGTCCTTTGTGCTCTGCAAATTCCAATCTCGTGAAGCAAGGCCACTTAGCAAACTGGTGGATAAAAATAAGATAGATCTTAGACCGTTTTAAGAACGTATTAGTGGAACATCAAAGAACGAAAGTGCCGTAAATTGATGATTGAAAAGGTACCTAGTGAGAAAAAACTAGAGATTTTAAGTCTTGGAGATTTCGCAGCAAAATCAAAGTCAGGCAAAATATAACTAAATACTTTACATCTTTGCTTTCTTAAAACATGGAGTATGATAATCTTCAAAATGCAGCCTTCGATCTTATAGAGTTAGGTAATACAGACGTCTGGGGCGGGTTTAAGTTTGAATATAAAACTACGAGCGCACCTGTTTGACACAATAAGAGAAGAAAATTCCAACATTTTATATTTTACAAGTGATTTTAATTAATAAATATGACATTTAAACTTTATTTTAAAATGTTAACTGTTACTGTCGTTGTCTGTTGTCGTCACGTAGAAAGGTGTCTCATCATTTTAATTTTTGCCAGTAGGAAATTATTTTACGTAAAAATCTCGAGTAGCAATGACAATGAGCTTTTTAACCTGTCCCTAGACACGCAGCATGAATATAAAATAACTAACTCAAAATGTTGAATAATTTAAAAAAATAAGGTAGACAAACTTTTGCTGGAACAAAATTAATGAAAAATGAGTTACTTTTGTTACATTTGCATCTATTTATACGGCTCTCTTTAGGGTAGGGGAGACCACGGTGAGTTGTAACAGAGGAAAGTTGTGACATAGTAGATTTTTGAAAACCCATTAACATCAGTGTGCTCGCAACAGCGCGCATTTTGTTAGCTCGAGACTTGAACTAAAAAACGTGCACACCGTGCACTGTTACGAGCTCGAGCAACAAAGTCACAAAGTTGCTTTCCTGTCTGTTTGTCCCTATGTATGTTATCTTTAAATCTACGCAACGAATTTTGGTGAGGTATTTTAATAGATAGAGTGATTAAAGTTCGCTAGTAGTTAATAAGTACCAAATCGACAATGTCACAACTATCCTCTGTTACAATTCACCTCAGTCTCCCCTGAGCTATTTTTATTCCGCCGGGACCTTGATGTAACTTCTGATGAGGCTTTCTGGGCCGGCTAAAAATTCGTTTTAATTTTAAGGTTACCGTTACAAGATTTATATCAAAAAGAGGGAAAGGTTCCTCTTAATTTATACGAAGTGTCAGTAAAATTTATGGCTTGATTAATTCATGTTCTTCATTCTTTACCTCCTTAACAAAGCTTTTGTTCTTTCGTAGAGCTTTTGGGAAGCAGGAGTGCTCTTAGAGAGTAGCATAATCGCCATCTAATTACGCAGTTTTACCTGCAATGTGTTTAAATTCAATATTTAATCTTCAGAATTTGCTGTGTACTTTTGGCTTTCACAATTTTTTATTCATTTTTGAAAGAATTGTTTTATAAGGTAAAAGATTGTGAATTTTTTTAAAAGAATGTGAGCGTTTATGTAGGGGAGCGAGGGGCTTGTTGTAACAGTCTTCATAAAACTAATATAATCTTGAGATCTATTGATTAAATGTCTACTAAATAAAGATGGATGGAAGCTGTAACTCTTCCTGTACCAAATGAAGTAAAAATAATACCATAAATATTGGTCATTATTTTACAATCAATTATTTCCTAGAAGAAGTGCGGTGTTACAACTTACCTCGTGCTTGGGGCAAGTTGTAATATCTACCGGGGCAAGTAGTAACGCCAAAAAAACGACAATAATACCTTTAATCATTTATTCTTTGCTTGTTTTTTTAATAAATTCACATCTTTTAAAAGTAAGTTACATAATTCTTATCAAAAATCAACGTAAATACACTTTTTTAGTAAGGGATACCTAAAAATCAACCCCCTTACTAATAAAACTTACACGCTCGTTGATCAGTGTTTTAAAGTGACGTTTAGTATGGAAATGTCATTTCAAAACAGTGATCAACAACTGTGTAACTTTTTATTAGTAAGGGGGTTAGTAATTAGCAGTCTTATTTAGTTAAACACTACTTATAATTATATTGGCACTTTTAAATCACAGTGATTAAATTATTGATATCTAAGGTATGCTTCGTAATTATTAATTTTAACATGTTACAACAAGCCCCCGCATTTTGTTACAACTAACCCCATGGTATGATTTTTAACATTTATCAAGATAACTATTTAAACAATTTAGCAATCATAAAAACTGTTACACACTATCAGAGATTGATAAATTTGAATGGAAATAAGATATATAACATTTGAAATTAGTCAGTAATAATAACGCAAAGCGAAATTTTACGACAGTACAATTTTATGTTACCTGGCAAAAAAGAAGTACGTGCACATTTCCGCTCACTGCGCCGGCCGGCGGGACACTAGCTATGGCAACATGATACGGTGCGGTTTATAGGTTAAATCGAGTCAAAGACATATGTCAATTGTGTTTAAGATCCTAGTGAAAAGAGCCTGTTACTACTTACCCCTGTTACAACAAGCCCCTCGCTCCCCTACTTTATATCATTTTCTTGGTTCATGTTCTGACATACGATGACACACGATTTTTTACGACTTTCGTCAATTTCCTTTCGCCAGTTTATCCGTATTTGCTCTGTATTTGTGTAATTTAAAAATACGAGTGGCAATACACTTGAAAATTGTGCAATTGATAATTATTTTTCACTCTACAAGTCTTTATTACACATTTAACAAAATAAATACCTGCCGTAATGCCGAAAACCCAGCAAATTCAAAATGCCAAGTTGTGACAACGTTATGCATGGCTTGTTACATGTCGCTATAGAATACCGATCATTCATATCCTGAAGTGTTCGGATGATTTAGTTGTTGGCTAGAACTAATGGCATATCTTACGTTCTCGGCTCTAAATCACTTTTAACTGGTGGCCTATAACCTATAAGGCTCGTGCCACGATGTGGTTAGGTTTGTGATAGAAATAACTGAATTATCATGGAATAATTTGAGTTTAAGGCGCATATGGACTTAGATTGCTTGGAATACGGTGTTACATTTTTCAGTACTTGAAATCAGAGACGAAAGATTTTATTGCCAAATTACACAAGAGATAATTATAAAATCGTATTTATTTAGGCTTTTGTTAGTAATAAATTGTTTTTAAAGATTCAAAGATTCAAAGATTATTTATTCACCGAAATAATGTGGTACAATAAAATATGTGGTCTTAAATTAAAGAGAGGTGCAGCTTATCTCACCAGCGTAGCTGGCATGTGAATTCGTGCATAAAAAATCATTATTATATTTAACGATAATAATATTGCTGGGTGACTCAAATTCCAGTGTTTGAATGAATAATGTATGCGGCAAATAACATACCAATAAATAGGGGTGTAAAATCTTTTAATGCCAGTTCTTGGCTCGAACTGGTTTTATTTAAATTCTTCTGGAAGACGCAAAAGGTCGTAAACTATACTGCCTAGTTTTACGCACAAAGACATTTATCAAGTAAGTTTTATATACCAATATAAGAAGAAAACAAAATACACTTTAGTGCTGGTCTCTTCTTTTTTGGCGAAAGAAATAATTTATTGCAGTCGCGAGCAGGTCATCCTACCGAAAAACCACTCGAATTACATTACTACAAAATATATTAAAAAACAGTTGTTTTTAATTGAAAAAGCAATTTAAATTAAATGTATTTTTCATGGATTCCGAGAAGATAAGTATTTTCGTAAACAGTTTTTCATGGCGTAGTCAATATATTTTTTTAATAGTAAAATTCCTAAAGCCACTTGCGTACCCACCTACTCTATTATGAAGTAATCGTTTTACCTGGAGGAATATTTTTCAATGAACCCTAGTCTATTATGTACATATGCTATGTGTGAATAATAATCTGTACTCTAAACCTGAATATTACATTTGACCTAAGCAACCGTAACCGAAACAGCATTTGGCTCTAAGATTATTAAGTAAGTAGCTTTCACTCAAAGCTCTTAATATTATTTATGTATGTCATTAACACGTTATACCGTCTTAGTAAAATGCTGTTTAGGACTTTGAAGGGAAACCATTTAACATCATCATATTATCCATGATTTTGGGCATATTTGGATCTGAAAATTCTAAAAGACTCGTATAATAATAGGTAAGGAGCGAAGACTTATTATAAGAGTTTCGTATACATTATTGAAAAATTAGACAAACGAAATAATTTCCTTCTAAAACCCATGAAGCTAAAATAGCAAGTAAACCACGATATTTTCTATTAATTTCACTAGATAAGTTCCCGATCAGATCCAACCCAAATCCAATTAAAATAATCTCTACTTGAGCTAAATACCTATACTTTTGTGATAAACACAAATAAGTATCTATTTCAGTGTAACTTATTTACAAGTAAGCACTTTATTTAAATCTATATATATAAAAGAAAGTCGTGTTAGTTACTCCACTTATAACTCAAGAACGGCTGAACCGATTTAGCTGAAAATTGTCAGGGAGGTAGTTTAGAGCCAGGAGAAGGACATAGGATACTTTTTATCCCGTTATTTATTGCCATTAAGGCGGAACCAAGTTCGCCGGGTCAGCTCGTACAATATAATGCACACTACGTGACACGCAACAGCGACAGTTCAGCGACTAGACGCGACGACAGGCTGCGTTCATATATTTTCGACTTTGTGACTCTGACGTCAAGTCTGTCGTCATAACGACAATGTTTTAACAGCATTGTTGTGTTCCGGCAGTTAGAGGTAAGATAGCCAGTTCCTCTGTGGTTGAGGATTCTGGGTGAAGCTCGCTTCCACCTTTGGCCTGATCGTCACATACCATCAGGTGAGATACAGGACAAGAGCTTCCTCGTTGTGGTTAAAAAAAAGTGTGCGAAGCTTTGAACAAAATATATGAAATTGTCAGCCACAGCCTAACGTCGCGTCTAGTTGATGTCGCGTGTCGCCTAGTGTGCGCCGACACTAAATCAAGTTCGGCCTGATGTCGTAGTACACTCGTGTAGATGGAATGTATAGACTGCGGTCTAGACAGCTATGGAGATCGGTGGTCTAAGTTTAGACATTGTAGAGTTTCCTAATACTTACTGAACTCTCTTCTACACTCTACTAACTCAAAATTCGATAGAGAATACTATCACAGTGCGCGTGGACGCACAGGGTGACACACGAACCAATCATAGAGGTCTATTCAACGCTGTGCGTTCGTTTTGTGCTTCACTGAAGCAATCATCGTTTGTGAATACGGGCGTAAGTTTATCTTTGTTAAAATATCTCACATAGAGGAGAAATAAAAATAAATTCTACTACTTATACATAATGAAGATTTCTGATCCTATCAACAGCAAAAGCTTGAAGCGTCGCATCGGAGGACGAACGAAGATCATCGGCCGGCGGTCGATCTCCGACCAGATTGACCGATCGGTCCCATATTGTGCCTAAACCACGATAGTCACTTGTCAAAGTAGCCACTTACGACGTTACGACATTGTGCTATGCCGATATTCAGCTATTTACGACTTCGATTAATCGAAAATTGCTTGGCAATGGAAAACGGCTTCCGTCAGTTAATATTTCATCAGAATTTAGAATGATTCATTAAAGTAGGTATATTAAGTACGCAAGAAATGTATTTTTAGAATCGCTTTTGATATATCTTTGGAAATAAATGTTGGATTTTTTCCTTATTAAAATGAAATAATTATACTTCTTCTTCTTCTTTGGTTTATGGCGATGAACTTGCGTTTTTTCGCCACTGAGGGCACACTATTCCGCCAATGTCACGTGCGCAGCTTTTACACAGTGTGGTTATAAAAATAAATAATTTTGTAGCTGCAATTTAAGCAAATTTAAATACCTAAAACAAACAGACATCACAAATAAGACAACACAATACATGAAAATAAAATATCAACAGAACAAACAATAAAATTATGGGAGACAAAAAAGGGATGTTGTTGTTGCGGGCGACAATTTAGGGGAAAAAAAAAAAAAAAAANGAAAAGGCCCAAAAAAAATGATGTCCTTTGTAATAAGTTACTTAGCTAGTTTATGAACTTTTCGATACCACGTAGAAAGGTCTGAAGTGGACACTTACCACGATTCAACATTTTTTTTCATTACACGACTCAAAAACAACTTTCATATAGAATTTTAGAATTTAACATAAGCATGTTTAACCATTTTCTTACCTCGTCTCAACGTTTTCTTGTCCCACGCAACTGGTCGAATCTTCTGCTCATCCACTCTTCTTTGCACGTCCAATATCAACACCGTGTGGTTCAGGCCCTTGGAACTTAACTGCCGGTGGACGTTTAGCTTGTTGTCCATTTCGATTAGGAACAGAGCTCGCTTTGGAGTCAGGCTCCATATTGATATTTCTAAAATAAGAAATCGAGCAAATGATCAAATCAGCCTATAATTTTTTTAGGAAAGTAGTGCCAATAGTGATGCCTGGCTATCTCAAAACGAGAAAAAAATTGCTTTTCTAAGCTACCTAAAGATGGCGCTATATGCATATTAGATCGTGGTGACGGCGTTCTGCCGTAGAGACACATCCTAACGACCTAATGGTTTCTTTCTGACTTTTGTATATTTTCGGGGGCGTAGGCTTGGGGGGGGAAGGGGGGGCCATGGCCCCGGGCGGCATATGAAAGGGGGCGGCGGATAAGAAAAAAAACATTGCATGAACAAGNTTATCTTTAATCCGCATTTTGGCAAGGTGAACCGGTGTACAAGCATGTCCAAGACGCAAGCGACAGATAATGGAAACAGTCCTTTTAGATAAGTGGTGATATTTAAAGAACCAGGGTCTTGTGGGAATGCTCTGTTGGATGTCTGCATGAAATAATTATAATTATTTCGCTTCGAAAATGATTCAATCCCATGACATTTAATTTGCCTTTTTAGCGACTTTTGTATAAAAAAACATTCGATATAGGCCTTTGAAATGTCAATGTGACCAACTTAAATATTTTTCCGGAACATTTTTATTGAAGAGATAAAACAGTATGAACTTTAAATCTGTCCAATAATATCTTACAATACACACATAGCCAATAGATTAGCACTCCAAAGTAAGTATGTACTTAAATCCGAAAGGAAATTGAATTCCTGCGCCTTGCAGTCTGCTCTAGGCAAATTGCCAGGCCTATATTTCACAATGGCGTCCAGTCCCAAAGAATCCCGTTGTTTTTATTGCTGCCCACGTCCTGGATCTAAAAGTAACTGCGGAGTTAAACGGAATTACGATTGACCCCATACATAAAGACACGAATGGGATAGCGCATTGTAAAGTTATCCCATTGGACAAGCGACATACGAACGCTATAAAAAATATTAGCTGGACTTTTGTTGCAAAAAACATAATCCGTAAAGTTTTTTTTTAATAAGAAATGAGTTTTACTGGTCATATTTATAATAGTAGATTTATGTCCTACATTATGGTGAATGGCGTAGTCTCATATTAAGAGGGAGAGATGATATAATTAGACCAAATATTTTCATTCTAGACTTTCACGATTTGCGTTTAGCTGCTACGGATTAGTTAGGCCTTATTCCATTTATAGTTTTACACCTCAGTGTTTAAATATACAGAGTTAAAATATCATTGATGAGGTAAGCACCTGTGAGACGAAGAAGTGCCATCATAAATGAACTATCATCAGAAACCACACTGAAAAGATACACCTACTTCAGAAAATACGGTTGAAGCTATAATTTAAAAATGTAGTGCTTATCTGCCAGAACTGTTACTAGTTTCTTCAGGCAATCAAAGAACCTTAGCAACGAAACAAGGCTCCCAAAATTCCAGCTTTTTCCTTTTATTTATTCGAATACGTCCAGCGACAACCCTTGCCGAGATATATTTTGATGGCAATCAATTAAGGTCTCGTCCTAGCAGTGATCCTCGCCTCCGATGCGCAAGACAGGCGGGAAATAATTAAAATTAATTGCTGATAATTATGAGGATTTGGAAGACAGCCGCGATCGAAGCCAGCCTTGAAGAATGGCTTTTCATGTTGGAGTTCTGTAAAATGAAATAAACGAGCTGGTACTCCTCGGCTACGCTTCGGACAGGAAAAAAGTTTTGTCGTTTCATGCAGCACTGAAATTTTATAAGATGGAGGGCTCAGGTGGAGCAGCGTTTGGTTTGAACTAAATATTGAATTTTCTTCATTAAGTTAAGAGTTCAATAATTGAAGACTTTGTTTTTGTAAGTCTTCCCGTGGATTTCGCAAGAGGCTACTAACGAAGAAATATGCAACATCAGGCCTCTTCAACCCGTTTGATTAGCATGAGGAGTGTATGTAGGATATCCTTCATTTTTCACTCCTGCAGCAGAGACTAATGTTTTATGTAGTTGTTAATGCTTTAAATAGTAACATATGCCCGTTTTCACCATCAATCACTAATTTTAAGGTTCGTTCGTTCGTTTCAGCCGAAATACGTCCAATGCTGGACAAAGGCCTCCCCCAAGGATTTCCACAAAGACCGGTAATTTCCACAATTTTTAGGTTACCCCTATAAAAACGAAATTTCTGTTATGTGTTACTATAGGAGATAGCTTGAAAACTAAAGATTGATGGTGAAAATGTTTTGCATTAAGCTCCTTAAATTGGCATAAGGTTAAGCGTTCACAAGCACAATATTAATATGTAGAAAACTTGATTGATTTCACCAAGAAAACGACCCTTGCGCATCTAACTGACCGATATATTGTTCCGAAGTGATGGGGGAGTTGATTTGGGACGAGCCCTGAAAAGGGTTCAAATGAAAATTAGAATTTATTTTGAATTAGAAAGCTGCTGGAAAATTTCATTGTCAGAGACCTGAAAAAGGATAGATAAATTAATTATCTTACCAGTACTCAGTCAGTTGTGCCACAACAATTTGTAACGCCAAATATAGTAAATGTCTTTGTTCCTGTTTACGATTACTACTTATAATTATTTTCTGTAATATTATTTATGTTTTTTTTTATAAGTAAACTATATTTTTAACTAGCTTTCCGTCCGCAGCTTCGCATGCGTAAAATTTTGTTTGTCACAGAAAACCTTTATCGCGCCTGTTTAAAAATCGGGGTAAAAACTATCCTATGTCCTTTCCCGGGACTTAAACTATCTCTATGCTAAATTTCATCAAAATCAGTTCAGTGGTTTAGGCGTGAAAGCGACACAGACAGAGTTACTTTTGCATTTATAATATTAGCAGGGATATGATTGTAATAATTACAATACTAGTTTGTTCATTAGGATGTCTGTTTAAAAACGAGATTAAAAAACTTTTTCTTCCAACTTTTTAACAGAAATACCTTCTACTCGTATTTAATACCTATTAAGAACAGCTGAGCCGAGCTACGACCTTGAGTGGTCAGTCTTAAGTGATCGATCTCATCTCAAGAACTCCGCCCGACCTCGAAATCAAATACCTATCTAGCTTAAGAGCGATGTTATTACGTACTATATTGTGGATGCATTATCAAGCTAATAACACTGATATTATAAAGGCGAGAGTTTGTGAGTGTATCTGTTTGTTACTACTTCACGTCTAAACGTCTGGATTTTAATATTTGGTATGGAGCTAGCTGACACCCGAATTAACGCATAGGCTTACTAATCTTTGCCATAGCAAATAAATCAGTCAAATCATCATCATCATCATCATCATCATTTCAGCCACAGGACGTCCACTGTTGAACATAGGCCACCCCCAATTACTTCCACATCGCACGGTTGGTAGCGGCCTGCATCCAGCGCCTTCCTGCTACCTTTATCAGGTCGTCGGTCCACCTTGTGGGTGGAAGTCCCACGCTGCGTTTTCCGGTACGTGGCCTCCATTCCAGAACCTTGCTGCCCCATCGGCCGTCAGTTCTGCGTACTATGTGCCCTGCCCACTGACACTTCAGCTTGCTGATCCGTAGGGCTATGTGATTATTAAGATTCAATCTACTTCTGCTAACTGTATTCGAGTGAAAACTATAAGCACGCGTTACTTCTAACAACTACTTTTTCTTCATAAAATGACTTTCGTCCATTAACTCACCATGCTATGATACATCAGGCGACTGCGCCGTAAAACTTTTTCTCCTTAATTTTCCACACAGACATCTAGCACTAGCAGTACCTCTTTTTGGAGTACCAAGAGTTGGCAGTTGAGTAAACATAGATAATAGAGTATTTGCGGAAAATATCTAGTTATTTGGTTTTATGAACTCTTCCATGGAAACTTTCAGATATATTGTTTTTATTAGATTTAGTGCTGTGTTTTTGCGTTGCGGGAAGTAAAAGTTGCGGGAGTTGAAAACTTAGGCTGAGTTGCACCACCTAACTTTGACCGTAACTTCAACAATAACCGGTGTTTTTGTATGGAGTCTAATAGATTTTTGACGTTTATCAAAGTTAAAAAAAAAGATGGCGCAACCCAGCCTTAATATGTCTATATTTGAATACCGTACCGTATTTTCGAACTCCTCTTATTTTAATTGCGGGTTCAACTTTTTAACTTGACTTTCATTGGTTAAGTTTTAATTAGCGGTCAAGCTGAAGTTCCTTGCTACATAAACTTAAGTGTGTATCGTGCTTATACAGGGTCTCCCTGTAAATATGGATCCCATCAAAAACAATACTTGTCAAAAAAACCATGTCTCGCAACTCAGTTGTTCTACGGTAAAAAGTTGTAAGATCCATGTAATACCAAGTCCAGGCCAGGAAATCTTTAACGTTTTACATAAATTTATTGACCTGGCCATCGCACTAAATAATTTAATTTACACGCGTTTTCATGCGATGCGCCTTTATATTTATATGGTATCACAAAGTTATTTAAGTAAGTTTAAGAAAGTAGTTAAAAATCAGTCAGTCAGTCAGTCAGTCAGTCAGTCAGTCAGTCAGTCAGTCAGTCAGTCAGTCAGTCAGTCAGTCAGTCAGTCAGTCAGTCAGTCAGTCAGTCAGTCAGTCAGTCAGTCAGTGACAAAATTAAGAAACTTTGACCCGTTATAATTCATAAACTACTGGTTCAAATTGAATGAAATGTGAAACATACCGTGTCTTTACAATGCCTGCATGGATACTGAAAATTCAGTCTTCTAGTTTTATCCACAACGAAGTTACAGGGGGTCGAAAATGGCTTGAATTGCTTCGAGAAAAGGATAGTACGGCCGTGTCTCTTTTTTGCTCGTCTTCTAACATCTAACAAAAAGGATTGATTTTACTGTTGAAATGCAACAACTTTCCTACTGGAATAATATTCATATTCAATAACATTTATAAAAACTTACTTGCCAATAATAATTTAAGACAATTTGTATGAAAAGGTTAAATTATTTTGGAAGGTTCTCTTGGGGATAGTTGTTGCATTTGAGCCGTGAAATTAATCCTCTTTGTTTGATCCATACACCCACAGGGACTACCAGTGTCATCAATCAATATTATACTCGTCGAATATGCTATCATAACAGTCCTTATCATGTTAAACAATATCGCATTCGCTATGTGCTTACCGTCAAAGTACAACCTCTCTGTATTATATTAATGCGTATTACCTCCTGCATGCCTGTGACTGCGGAATTATCAAACAGAATTTCAATGGGAACAGACCATCAGAGCCCAGCACACGATGCGTTGCGGCGGCGCGTTGCGCGATACGACGAAATCTTTGCGTTGCGATTGCGATGAGTCGCAACGCAACGTGTGCTTTGACTCTCAGCTCGGATCGAGGTTAGAGCTGACTCTACAATTAATGACCTCATTTCGAATCATTGGAGTCGGAACGGAATTGCAATCGGCTCCGCATAAATGTGTTACTGAAGCTCGGATTTCGATATCAATATGTTATGTAGAACTGTGAAAAATATTTTGATTATGTTTATGCTTCTGAACAGTTAAGAAAATTCTTAACAGTTTTTGGTTCCAAAATATTGAGGGCTTAGAAAATATAAAATCGAAATGAAATTCGCATTATCCATATTGACAGTAAATCAAAAAATAACTTTACCGGGTTTGATGTAGATTGTACCTTTAATCCTCTCTAGACGCTCTAATAAGACTCATCAAAAACCATTAAAAAAGACCGATGCAGGCTTTAACTCATTAAAAATGTTCCTGTCGGATTCCAAATGAATCACACTTCCCGTATCAAAAACGTCTCACTTTGTCACTGTATAATTTGATTGTAATTAATTCCGAGGCACCCTAACTCGGCGGAACCCCTCATGTTTCAATCGATACCCTAAAGGGGCTGGGGACTGACGCATTTAAAAATTGTTCCCAAGTGACACCGGTGTACAGTCGACGGCTTGTACATTTTTGATGCAAAGTATTATGACATCTACACAGCTGTGCTACAGTATAGGTAATTGTCACTGTAAAAAAGCGAAGGAGATCTCATCATCATCATCATTTCAGCCATAGGACGTCCACTGCTGAACATAGGCCTCCCCTAATGCTTTCCACGTTGATCGATTGGTAGCGGCTTGCGTCCAGCGCTTCCTTGCTACCTTTACGACGGATTAGCAAGCTGAAGTGGCAATGGGCAGGACACATAGTACGCAGAACTGACGACTGATGGGGCAGCAAGGTTCTGGAATGGAGGCCGCGTACCGGAAAACGCAGCGTAGGAACATCCAACTACAAGGTGGACTGACGACGGAGATCTACGAGTATGTTATGTAACCAGTATTGGAAGAGGAACAGGTTATTTACACCGAACACGAAAAAGAACACCAAAGGCATCTGATTTAGCTCAGTTGAACTAAGACTATATTATTATTGTACGTACTCTCTGAAGAACATAATTTAAGTGAGATTTTGTAGGCCAATTATGACTATCCAACATTAAAAATTCTACATACCTTCTGGAGTGACAACTATTATGGATTTAAATTACTGAAAGGAAGCTAAAACATTATGTAATTCCAACAATGATCCATCACACACTGCACCATGCATCTTGATTTTTTATATATAATAAATGTGATGTTTAGTTCAATGATTATGTTTGTTAAAGTCAAAGTAAGATGATGGTGCGACCCAGCCTATGCTTATACCGCATCGCGAACTCGCTATAAATCATGAACCCATACCATAACAGTTATTTGTACACAGATTACGTAAGCAGAATCCATCAACAGAGGCATGTGTCTCCAACGTAAATTGCTTTCCCTCTGCTTCATAGATTTTAATGCTGGCATTACGCGTCACTGTATACCTAATACGAATAGTGACGTTTAGCCGACTTGATGTATAAGGAAATTAGATTTACAAGGATTAGGAAGATATTCAAATTATACGTGTCTCTTACTTTTACTCGCAGCCTCGCCTGCGTGGATATCTCTCTGTCATAGAAAGACTTTATGGCGTTTTGTTTTCGTAATCAGCAACACGATAAAACATACAAATACCCATGTTGATTTTCATTACCTAAAAGGGGTAAATGGGGACTTTTTACCCCATTTCACCCTTTTAGGGGATGAATTCTGAAAACCCTGAAACACGTGTTTATTCAAACGGTAAAATTGTTTTACTCTTTGTAGAATAACATAAATGATGTGTAGTTCAATGATATTATGTATCATTTTCTACCTGAAATATCGCTCCGTAATTTTAATGATATAATAACCTATTTATAGCTTAATACTTTGCAGATTAAAACTGATTATAGCTGATGAGTATCGTTCATAAATTGGCCGGTTAATAGTTCCAGGGAATCGGAAAGTTATACAGAGAGTACAATAGAGTTCATGAATCATACAAACCGGGATGTTGGGGTCAGAATTTTGATTGGGAAGTGTAATATTTGAACTCTATATTTGCAGATATTAACAATGAATTGGGTGTAATAGCGGAGGTTACAGCTTTGGTAAATGATTTAATTTGACCTCCGGCTTAATATACCATTGAGTAGGAAATATATATGGAATCAAACTACATAATAGCCCGAAAAAAAAAAAAAACAATAGTATGAATATGCTTCGAAGGAGAATGTTAATTTGTGCGATTTAGCTTTGTCAGACGACTATAATGTTGGCTTATTAGGTTTGATACCAATGGTTGCGACCTTTTCTAAAAACATGACGATAAAAAAGTACGATATTTTTTGTTTAGTTGTAATACTTTGTATCACGACTTCTTTATAACTTTTAGGCTGAGTTGCACCATCTTACTTTAACTTTGACAAATGTCAAAAATCTGTCAAACTCCATACAAAAAGCTCCGGTTATTGTTGGTGTTACGGTTAAATAAGGTGGTGCAACTCAGCCTAAATATTCATAGTACATAGTACATCTATGAATATTCGTAAACTACGCTCTAAATACTCATGTACACACATTCATTACATAACATTAACATATTGGCAGTGGAATTCAAACCCAAAACTGTAGTGCGTACCATACCATGTGCCAGTCAAATAACATTCACATAAACATCGCCAAAATAAAGTTCAGGCCACTAAAACTACACACTAAAAGGTAAAAATCTTTTCCGCAACAACCCGGAGTTTCCCAAATCATGACACTGCCCTCATCCTGTGGCATTAGTAATTCAGTAACTCAGATGGCGCTGTGCGTCGGGTCTGGTACGGTTTCCCGCTTATTTATTGCGGGGATTTTTCATATTTCTACCCGAATATAATATGGACAGAACAGACACGTCACCTCTATTGTTTTCCAAGGTCAGCAAGCAATCAAGAAAAAAAAACTTTGTCAAAGTCAAAAGAAAAGTTATTTATTTCGATTGTTTTGTAATGCAGTTGATAGCACATCAAACTACATTACGTTTGTATCAAAGAAGAACGGTCACGCCCCATACAAAAAAAACCCAGACCCGACAGAAACGAGACATACTTCAGTTTTTTTGTCATGTCTTAATTAGTTAAATTATATATTTTTTATATTCGAAATCTATGTACAACACCAAAATATTACCATTTGTTTTTGTTCAGGCGTTATACAAAAAGTAATACAAAATGCCTATTTATCACCTAAATTGGTAAATGTATGTACCTAAATGTCTTTTACAGTTGCTATGGAATGTATCTAGATGACCTGGAGATACAGCTGGATTATACAGGGTGGTTATACATATGGAACGATAAGTGATCTCACTCGATTATTTTTAAACTATACAAGATATCGAAAAACTAGTTACTGATTCTGAAAGTGCTTCACGAGCTCTTTCAAATGGTACCAATAATAGGTTACAGATTATGGAAGCTGGTAACATTGAATTTTTGGATTTTGTAACTTCTCGTTTCCACCCTGTATAATCCGGCTGTATCTCCAGGTCACCTAGATACATTCTATAGCAGCTGTAATAGACATTTAGGTACATACATTTACCAATTTTGGTGATAAATAGGCATTTTGTATTAGTTTTTGTATAACGCCTGAACAAAAACAAAGGGTAATATTTTGGTGTTACCTATACATAGATTTCGAATATAAAAAATATATAATTTAACTAATTAAGACATGACAAAAAAACTGAGGTATGTCTCGTTTCTGTCGGGCCTGGGTCACAGATGACCGTTCTTCTTTATTTTATTTATCTCGCAATAAGTTATATTACTAACCTACTACAAAGTGTTTTTGAATGATAAATACCGTTGTCTAGACATACTCTTAACAGATAGACACACAAATAAACTACTTGTGTATCAATCTGTCAAGTGTACGATATAAATTAATAACGAAAATCTTATACTTTGATTCCGAATTTCATTTATTAAATGACTAGCGACCCGCCCCGGCTTCGCACATGTGTTAAATTACATATAAACTTTCCTCTTGAATCACTCTATTAAAAAAACCGTATCAAAATCCGTTGCGTAGTTTTAAAGATCTAAGCATACATATGAACAGACAGTGGAAAGCGACTTTGTTTTATATTATGTAGTGATACCAAAAATAAAATACTTAATCAATAACACGAATGTCAATGACTTTTACACACGACCGGAGCCGTCCATTAAATTATACGCACCCCGCAACTACATTTGCATTCCAATAAGTTACGTATTCCTGAGAGCCAGGAGATACTCTGAGATTATGTAGAGCAGGAGGCGGGATCCTCCGGCCCTTGAGACTCACTCCGCGGTGTGGAATAGAGTGAGGAGCAGAAAAACCACCACGAAATTAACACATGAAACTGCGCCTTTGCCCAGCAGTGAACGTCATTTGATTGAAACGAACATGAAACTAGATTCAAATTTATCTATAGATTCTGTCATATGATTAGTCGAAACATCGAAATTCACACGAAACAGATCAAAGGCCAGTTGAAATTGTTTCGAGTTTTGAGTCTCGTTTTTTAAGCCTGGGCGCCGACCACCGATATTTAGTTGACCGATAGTTGTGTCGAGGAAGCTCTTGACCTGTATCTCACCTAATGGTAAGTGATGATCAGGCCGAAGGTGGAAGCGAGCTTCACCCGGAATCCTCAACCACGGTGGAACTGGCTATCTTACCTCTAACTGCCGGAACACAACAATGCTGTTAACATTGTTGTTATGAAATTTACTTGACACTTAGGTAGAAATTACAAAACAACACAAAAAACTGCTGCCTTTGTCTAGCAGTGAACTTCATTTGGCTGAAACGAACGAACTTAAAACTAGTTTCAAACCTAGCCATAGATTCTGTCATGTGATTAGTCGGTCGAAACATTGGAATTCAACCGATTAAAAGCCAGTTGAAATTGATTCGAGTTTTGAGTTTCGTTCTATAATACCTACACTTTATATTTTTCCTATTCTCAGGAATGCATTAGAATATTCTAAACAATACGTTCCGTATTCTCGAGAGCCAGAAGATCCTATTGAGATTACGTAGAGTAGGAGGCAGGATCCCTTCATCATCATCATCATCATTTCAGCCATAGGACGTCCACTGTTGAACATAGGCCTCCCCCAATGACTTCCACATCGCACGGTTGGTAGCGGCCTGCATCCGGTTCTGGAATGGAGGCCTGAAATAGATTGTTGTTTTTTAACTAATCAAAAACCACAATCTATTCAATGGATTTTTCAGCTCCGTAGCTCTGTTCTGTAATAAGCACCTCATTTCCATTGTCATCAACACAAAGGGCCACTGATAATGTAAAGCCTTATTTATGTTATTATAAAAGAAAATTATTGTGCATATGATTATTTATTTTGGGCATTTCTATTTGGCAATAAACAAAACCAGTTGAGAGGGTTTGAAAATAATAAAATACCTATCTTTGTGAAACGTAAAACTTTTATTTTAAAAAGATCATAGAGGAGGCAAGATAAATATTGAAATTCGATATATGTGGTCTTACCGTGAAATTAGATTCGCCGGGTTAGAGGTAAAACCGACTATCTCTAAAATTTTCACCTTTAAACCGACCATCTTTAAAGTCTTAGATTAAATATTGAAATTTTCGATGCGTTTACACTTTAATGTTGTTTAAATAGTCTTATAAAAAATATGAAAATGTAAAAACATCGAAAACCGTAGACATTTTGAAAAAAAAAACTGAAATTTGACTGGATTAGGATTCAATATAGAAAACGAGCATTAGTGACATTTTTGGACTGCATAAATCGGTTTTGCTTTTAACCCGCCGTAATATTAGAAAGAAAGATTTTTTTATTTAGTCCCAAATCCTTAGACTACAACATCAGTCAGTATACACAGATTTGAACCAAAATGGCAGCCACTCGGCATGTTCTAGGACCTAAAGCATAACGCTGGTATTCTGTGGCAGCCACATGTGAATAGACACTATTTTCAACCGTAATTATACTTATTATATGAGTAATATTATTATGAATACTAAGCTTAAAACTTCGTTCGTTCGTTCGTTTCAGCCGAAAGACGTCCACTGCTAGACAAAGGCCTCCCCCAAGGATTTCCACAAAGACCGGTCCTGCGCCGCTCGCATCCAGGCGCCTCCCTCGACCTTCAATAGATCGTCGGTCCACCTAGTGGGAGGCCTGCCTATACTACGTCTTCCGGCTCGTGGTCGCCACTCAAGAACTTTCCTGCCCCAGCGGCCGCCAGCTCTACGAGCTATGTGCCCTGCCATAATTTATAAATTGGTTACTGAGCCATGGTTTTTATAGCATTGACGAATATTTTAACTTAAATAGATAGTGTATGAATTTTATTGTGACATCTACATTTAACTTTTTGACATTGTAAATTTATTAACTGAAATATTAATACATTAATTTGATTTGTAACATTGTATGTTAAATAATAATCTGACTGATAAAATATTTGTACGTCAGCAGGCTGAATACATGGGAATCATATTAGCTATAAGATCTGCATATAGATATGTATTCTAGTAAATAAATTATTGAATTTGAATTTGCTCACGGCCACTTGAAGCTTAACACTTATTAAAATAAATATCTAAAGTGACTGAGTGAGCACACTGAATCAATTCCACGCTACACGCGAGAGGACTACCTACGTGTCGCGTAATTGGAGCTTAGCTTCGGGGAGCTTGCATGTGTTTGATGACAGCACTGTACGCGGAAAGAAACCTTAATTACCCTACTTTAATGGAACTCCCCACCTTAGTCTTAAGCCTTTATAATTTTGCTCAAAACTTGATTTAAACTCAAGCGTAGAGCTAAGCCTGTGATTGATTGAGTTGCAATATTTAGAGCAATCACACATAGTTATTTTTCGAAGAATTTTGAGAACTTAATTTTTAGAACAAGCAATCAATTTCGTAGGAATCGTAATTTGTTAGATTTGGTGAATATGAAGGAGAAATGTCTAAAAATAAAAGTTACTTTGATCCAATTTTTGAAGTGTCTGTCAAAATGTTTTGTCTTTATTAAAATAGATGATATTATTCTAGAACGGATGACGTTTTAGGATATTTACGCCCGTATTCACAAACGATGTTTGCTTAAGTGAAGCAGCAAATCGAACGCACAGCGTTAAATAGAGCTCTGTGATTGGTTCGGTGTGTCACCCTGTGCATCCACGTGCACTGTGAGACCTCATAGTTATGTTTTTTTAAATTAATTTCGTAGAAATCGTAATTTGTTAGGTACATTTGGTGAGCTTGAATGAGAAATGGCAAAAAAAATGTTTTGTCTTCATTGAAACAGAATGATATTAATCTTTATCGGACGACGTTTTAGTTATCTAAGAAAACTTGTTTGTAAAAGCCTGGTCCATGAGCACGTAGAATCCCGTCCAATGACCCCAAGCTACCCATCCCTATCGCTCGCGCGTAATTTAATTATGTTGCTGTCGCGACTGTGCGACGGGCGCCCGCAGTGAGTGTGCGAGCGCGACAGCAACATAATTACGCGCGAGCGATAGGGATGGGTAGCTTGGGGTTATTGGACGGGATTCTACGTGCTCACGGACCAGGCTTAAGGTATAAATGAAAAACCTTCAAACCGATTTTTAAAGTAAACACTTTAGGAAATCGCTATTAAATACGAGAAATTTTAATTCTCGAGTGTGTAAGCTTTAGCAATATTTTATATCATTTTATACATGGAAAATTTGTGGTCTCGGTAGACTGAGCAATTTAGAAGTCTGTTTAAAATCCACTATAAACATATATCAGTGAGGTAACGAAGCAACTCTCTGGGGGCGTGGTTCGTTATAAATCGCAAAGCTAAGTTTACCGAGGGATCATTAAGGATGTTGCCCGTGCCTTGTTTTATATAGCCGCAATATTAACTTTGTTAGTCCTCTGAAAGTACCTAACGTGGATACTTAGTTGCTAAGTTGATATACAGGGTGGTAGAGACCGAGATGAATATTTTTCTAGAACTTTGGATTACATAGGGACCTATCAGATCCCGTCATAACTTTATTTTGTAATCAATCGATTTCATCAAAATCCGTAGAGTTTAAACCAAGTCACTTTTCCAGATTATCTTGTTGCATATCAGTCTGATTTGTTTTTTTGACAGAGTACAATGTCTAACTTACTAAACTGTAATTAACAAAAATGTTTTTTTTTTTTAAATAAAAAAATCATAACTCGTAATCGGATGGGATGTGTTTTTTTGGGTTTGTAGTAGTTTCGCACGATTTTCCTTCGCACGAATGTGCGAAACGTCCCCTTTCAATAATATTTTTTTTTAGTAGGTTTCGCCCGGATATATCAAAAGTATTAAAAACGGGTGCGAATCGACCCCTTTGAGAACTAGTAATCGCATACTACTAGTTCAAAAAAGAGTCTATTCACAAGCGATTTATTGCGAAAATCGTGCGAAACTAACCCGTTTTTTCCCGGCGGAGTCTGATTCGTCCATAAACAAACTTTAAAAAAATATATCGTATGGTTTGGACCACCCTGTATCTACCCATTAATGGCAAAACGGTGAATTTATTAAATTCCACGAATTCCTAATGATATTAATACATATTTAGGGTTTATTTATGAAAAAAATTGTAAGACGACAAATGTTAACTTATTTACAGAAGCGAATGATGAATTCGAGGAATAAAAATAAACTTCTAAATTCAGTCTTCATAAAGTTCGCAATTCATTTATCAATTCCATGAATGGGCAGGCCTAAATTTAAGTCACTAAATGTAGATAATGAAAAAGCTATTTCTAAAATAGACTCACATGCTTATATTTCAAGTTTGGATGAGAAAATCGTGTTTATATCTGGACTCTGTTACGAGTACAAACGCACGTGACGTAACGTAGATATGATTTTACGATGGTGATTCAAACTAGCATCGGTAGGTTTTGTTGCTCATTGAGTACCAATCCATTGATAAATGGCTTCATACGCTCACTTATCAGGAGATTGAAAATTTCTTAAACGGGTAACTTGGGTTCCTTCTATTCTATATTATTAAAGCCAACACACTCTTACAACACACAAATATACACACCACACACATACACACACCACACACATACACACACCACACACATACACACACCACACACATACATACAGCACGCCTAAAGTAGTATGTTTATGGAATATTTTTTACGGAAGTGGGCGTTAGTAGTCGCACCACAGTTCTCTGAAACTATTGCGGCTATTATCGTACACGCTTTTTCATGTACAAATTTTCTTGTTTCCAATAAATAAATTTTGAATTTTGAATTTTTGAATTTGAATTTTGAATCATCATCATCATCAGGTCATATAGTTTTCACTGCAGGAGCACGACTTTCTCTAATTTACCAGTGGCCAGACGGGTTGGAGAGTACCAATACATCACTTGAAAATTTTCAATGGAGTGACTGAGTGTCGCAGACGCAGTCTAAGTTTTGAACTAAAACAACATTAGGTTCTTTACAATAGCTCAAACTTTATTGCGTCCACAAACAATCCGAAATAGTAACCACAAAGGTTAATCATCCCTACAGTGAAAAATACGCCTACTACAGCAAATAAAAACCCCAAACTTCCTTCCGTACAATCAAATATGAAAATAGTACAATTTTCCCATGGGAAAAATTGTTTTCAAGATAAACAGAATTCGTTTTGGGCGTAATATCATTCATTATTCAGTAGCATATTGCTGCTGCGATTCCTCGTACGATACGAAGGTACTGTGTACACAGGATTCGGCAGATACAGGGCAACAAATAGCCGCAGAACGAAACGGGTCGGCCGCTCGATACACATAAATAATGCAACAGCATACATAATGTAACTTTCTTCCCCTTTCAGACATAGTTTAAACATAAAAAATATCACGAACGGCACTCACAACACTGTCACATTCAAATTAAATAAAAGAACCCCGCCAAACCTTCGTCACTGTCTAACTGATACCTTCTTTTAATTTAACACTCCGTTAAACTTGGACTGTAACAGTTCTCGCAATCGTGAAATGCGTATCTTGAAATTCCAATTACCATTCACCTATAAAGAAACAGCGTCGACAAAATGGAAAAGCTATTGTTGGCTCGAATAATTCCAACTCCGCACAATATAAATCTGATGGCACATATTGATCGAGTACGGAGATAAGGCTAACGTGTATTATGATGTCGTCAAAATAGACACCCAATTTTTAACCAGAAGCAATTTTTATTTCATGTTTTACGCTTGCGTTTAACTTTAAAAACATAACGGATTTAAAAACCTATTCAAAGTTAAGTGATATAAACAGTAAATATTATATTACAACAAATACCTCCCTTAACTAAGCAAACCACCTTGAAAGGGCCAGGCAACCGTCATTTTACTTCAAATTATTTGGCGCCCACGGTCTCAACTACGGTTACAGTTGCCTTGCAAACAAACTATAGGGCAGACGATGCCATTTGAAGCAGCGAGTTATCAAATAATTAATTCAAAGTTTTGTTTTGTTACAGGTAATGCACGCTGTCTCCAGTGAAGCACGAATGGCTTGAACCAATATGGGCATCAGAAGGAGCTTACACATGAGGCTCATTGCCTTATGCACCACCTGCATCCTCGTGCCTGCCATCGCCTGCCCCTCGCAGTGTGTTTGCAAGTGGAAGAACGGAAAACGATACGTCGAGTGTTCCGAAAAAGATTTAAAATCCATTCCAACCACAATAGACCCAGAAACCCAAGTTCTGGAATTTTCGGGCAATGACCTCCAAGTACTTCAAGATTCAACCTTCCACAACCTGGGATTGGTCGACTTGCAAAAGATTTTCTTACAAAGATGCGAATTGCAGAAAATTGATAAACACGCATTCACAGGCCTCGCTAATCTAGTGGAGCTAGATCTCTCTCACAACTATCTCACTGTAATACCGTATACGAACTTTGTGTTCTTCCCATCTCTTATGAGGCTTTCGTTAAATAATAATCCAATAACGAGCATCAAAACCCACTGCTTTCAACACCTATCGTATCTGAATACATTAGAATTGAGCGACTGCAAAATTGAAATCATAGAGAGGGAAGCGTTCTCTGGACTGAATCATTTAGAATGGCTAAGATTGAATGGTAATAAGCTATCAAATATTCAAGGTGACAATTTATTTCCCGACACGCTGAGGGGTATTGAGCTGCAGAATAATAATTGGAACTGCGACTGTCATTTGAGGGATTTACATTATTGGCTGATGAATTTCAATATGCCTCATACCGTAGAGCCGATGTGCTCGATGCCGGAGCGTTTAAAACGACGAATCATAATGAGGGTCAGAGAACAAGAACTCGCTTGTGTGCCCAAAATGATGCCAACGTCTGTATTTTTAGAAACTAATATCGGTAGTAATGTCACGCTGGAGTGCCTAGTAAAAGCAATTCCCGAAGCTAAAATCACCTGGCTATACCAAGGACAAATCATTCATAACTACACGATGGTGGCTTCCGAGCCCCGGGACGTTTATTACGTCGAAAACGGTGTAACCGACAAAAAGAGTGAGTTATACATATTTAACATTGCGAATGACGACAACGGCACATATTCGTGCGTAGCGGAAAACCCCGCGGGGAAATCTACCGCTAATTACACACTCAGAATCATAGTCAAAGAGGAGCCAGTAGTGATTGTAGTCACATTTCCCCAGAGACACTTAGTGGTAATTGTTACTGTTATATTTTTAATTATAGTGTTACTAATAGCAATAATAGCTGTAGTGCTGCTCAAGTTTAAAACGGACACGCGGAGTCGAAAGAAAAAGGAGAGCGGGAAAGACGTCGCATTATGCAATCAAATTCTTCCATCGAGCAGAAGTAATGGCACGCTTCCCAAGAATAACGGGAGTGTCATAGTTAACGCACACTCGCACCATGCCCTTCACTACACTGTGCAGTCAAACCGTGATTATGAAACTAACGATGTGTATCAAAGTAATAACATCAAAGGGTTTGTCGACAGAAATCCTGACCTAATTAGCGACGCGGAAACAGTTGCTAACAATGCACAAAACGAGCACACAGTGCTGTCTGTATACAAAGCGCCAAACGTGAGCGGCGACGGTTTTGAAGAGGAAACCGCATTCACCGCACCAACTTTACCCAGGCAGGTCACGTGGCAGGACCAACAAAACCTAAACAATGTAAATATACCGCCGAATACGATAAACAACATGTACCAACATTCCGCGGATGTACACTTAAATCCCGGCTGCTTTTTAGACAGCGAGGGCTATCCCTACGATTATGGACTTCCAAAACATCCTTGTAGGCCTTCAATGATGTCGAATTATGCCGTAGTTGGGCCTTTCTATCAGACGCTGCCGCACAATAGGCCGAAAGGGCAGAAACTTGTATGCAAATTTGCCAAGGATACAGAATTCAATGCGACCCCGCCAGCGTGCCCGAATTTCGAGGTATTCAACGCAACGAACGTGCGGCGAACATTGGAAGGCTACCCCGTACCACGTAACCGTCAGATTGCCTTTGTAGGGAACGGAACTGTGTATTACAATGATGAGTTCGTTCCTTCGCCTCCTGAAGGATACAAAACGGAGCCAGTAGTGCAATGCTGCGCTCCGACAGAGTGTAGTTCTTGGGTAAATCCGAAAGGAACGTGTGCTGTGATGGTGCCAATTGGAGTGGCCGAGGGCCCTGGTCGGTGTTACCAGGTCGAAACTCGGTGCGTGGACACTCAGACCACAGACGCTCGTATGCCAGGCGAGGGAACGGAGAACGTTCTCAAGCCCTTGCCTCAAGTGTCAAACGCGAAATGTGCATCAGAAATTTGCTCGGAGAGTCCCGATGAGGGCTACGTAGGCGACGCGAACGACATCTGACGACGACGGCACGCCGATAACGCGTAAACAGGGCAATATAGGCGCTAATATAGCGTAAAAGCGACTGAATATGGTAGTATTATACATAGAGACGGTGACTAAAGCAGAGAGCGACGCTCGAATGTTTTAGTCGCGCTCTTTCAGGCCGAATCAAATGAGTTTATGCCAATGACATCAGGTTGTGATCGTGTTATAAAACAGTAATGAACTCGATTGTCCTTCCAGTGGCGATGAACACATTAAAGCGTCATTCACTGCCGAATGCCCATCGTTACCAGAATATCAATACCAAATTTTCCCTAGTCAAATCTCATCTAGCAAAATTGTTTTCCATTATTGCAAATTTAAGCGTACATACTTTTGTTTTTATTACCGTTAATCAAATTATGGATCCGTTTCAATTACTAATAATTACTGTCTTAAATGTTTTACTAAAGAATGCAATAAATTCACAATATAAATTTAATGGCAAACAATATTGCAAAAATTTTATTCGTAGACTATTATTAGCCATTTTATATTAAAAAGTAAAAGTAAAATTAATTTATTAAGCACAATGTATAGTAACTTAAGATTTTATACTTTTTTACATTCATTGATTGTGAATTCGCGTTGAGGATGTTTGTTTCGACTTTTTGTTAGTAATTCACAAAAGTAATTAATAACAATACTGTGACTACGTTTGTTACTCTAATTCCACTAGTCTTAGTGTAATTGAATTGTTCTTACTGGAATGCAAACTGCGCATGTATAATACATGAGTAACCAAACTACTGCTCAATTTGACCTGCTGTGTTCTAATATTGTTAAGTTGCTCATTAATAATGCCAACCTAGTTTATATTGGTTCCCTCTGTTATGTTATATGACTAAAAATATTAGTATGAATTTGAATAGTTGAGGCAAATAAAATAACCTAAATCAGCTCTACACGCTAAGGCTGGGTTACACCATCTTACTTTCTTTGACAAACGTTATAAATCTGTCAAACTCTATAAAAAATATACCGGTCGTCATTATAGTTATGGTGAAAGGTAGATGGCGCAACTCAGCCTAAAACTGCTGACATGTAAGCAAACTACTGCTCAATACCTGCTGTGTTATAATATTGTTAAGTTGCTCATTAATAATACCAACATAGTTTGTATTGGTTCCCTTTGTTATGTTATATGACTAAAAGTATTACTATGAATACTTGAGGCAATAAAATAACTACACAAAACCGCCGAAGACACATGTAAAGAATGATGCTATAACTTTCTCGTGAGAGACCTAACAGTCCAATAAAGGTTTTTACTAGTGGCACGAGTTCTCATAATTTGCCTTCCAGCTTGTAAGAGACACTTAATACGATACTAATGCTCATGTTCTGAGAAACAAAACAATCTAACTATAAATAAAGACTCAATTTAATCTTATAAAATGAGTATGATGTATGGGGCTGAAAGACTTTTAATTAATTAATTAATGAGATGAGTATGATTAATATTTTACGGGGTCGACAGGTATCACACGTCTAACGCACAAGTTTTAGTTAGACTAATAAAGCATGTAGTCACAAAGATAATAAAGGTGCATTTTCCTGAGGATCACAGAGAGTTTTAACTGTCTACAGTCGGTGTCTTTAATTTGTGGTATGAGAAGAGCGACTCAAACGGTAGGTATGTAATATGCAGTCCTTAACCAACTGCAAAGATATATTGCTTGACGTCACACAATAGCAATTTAAATGTGGAATGTAAGTCATTAAACGTGCATTTACATTTATATTTACGACTCGCACAAGTTGAAAGGACAAAATTAAGGGAAACTTTAGCTTTGAATTTTTAGTTTGAATTTCTACAAAGTTTGACATAATTAGTGTATTAGTGACTATGATTGAAAATGGCTGACTGACAGATTTTTTCTTTTTATGTGCATTTAATTCAATGCTGAATGACTTGTTATTTAATAATTACATCACAAAACCTTACAGACACAAACGATTTATTTAACCACTCACTCCACAATGAAACGAAGTGTAATTTTAATTACAATTGTTTTTGTGCTTCCTGAAATCCCGATGGTTGTTGCTGTGAAATTCGATAGGGAACCGGTTAATTTAAAATCACGCAATTGTTTGGATAATGGTGATTTATTGAATCAATTTTGTGCTGAGATTGCTTTTGATTACGTAAGGTGTGCAAGGAATGTGTTAGTTCTTGGAAGATAGCAATTCAAATAACAAAGAGTTATTTTTTTATAAAACCCATAAATATAAGCATGAAATGTTTCCCTCAAAGTTACTGTAAGTAACTCAATTGCAAGGACGACGCCATTTTCATGTATACCTTATTGATCAATCGCATCTAAAGAACTTTGAAATAAATTGTTATCAAAGATTACTAAAATACACAAACGTAGAAGTCCCATGAGTGACACCAAAACTTTTTTATAACTTAGCTGAGTGATTTACATGATCACATAGGCTTATTAAGTAGTCAATCATCTTTAAACAATGCAATAATTAAGATAATTTTAAATTGGTGGACGCATGTGACTTCTATGCTGTGTTCTTGCAACACTTTGGCATCTAGTAACCGCCACAAGTGATCGCCTCTAACTTCAGAAGATATTCTTCTATCAGGACGCAATAGGAATAGATCGTTTCATCCACGAAGACGCGCCCCACTAATTTTTGGTCGAGGGAAGCACGGGGTGCGGGGAGTATGATCCGAGCAATCTGAGCGTCATTATTGTAGTGTGCGTGTGCACTTATGAATAATTTAGCGTGTACCGATAACACTCAAACTTAGCGGAAGAATGGTGTGGCGCGTCTTCGTGGATGAAACGATCTACATTTAATCGTGGATACATTTAATGAGCCTATGGAAAATGTGGCTATTGTCTTGTATTTACGAGAAAGTCTCTGCGATATGTGGCACTATAAATGTCGGGGTTTTCTTACAAATTAGTTTTAATGGTTGCGAAACTCTACTTATGGTGGCGACAAGTTGCCAGTGACGACGACGATGGGCGATTGTAATGACGTATTTTGAGATATTTGAATTTCGAACAAACTCCCAGAATTTGAGTACTTATAATATAAAGGTGAGTAAACTAGAGTTAGACCATTTAATTGTGACAGAACAACGAACCGCTCTATGATATTATGTTCTAGTATTCACCCTTTCACTAACCAATCGTCTTAAATTTTCCTGTACTGTACCATTCGTAAGAACGTTTCATTACATAGAAATGCTCGAGAAAATGCTCCAGTACGCGCATATAGGTACTCACCTAAACGAAATTCGAATATATCAGAAATCGTCATAACCCATAAAACTACATGATTCGGGCCTATGACTCAACACGCACTGTACATTTAACATGAGACGCTCTATAATCTATTGAAACATTATTGGAAATGTTCATACACTAAGCAATGTGATAACTTTGAGTCTACTATTACTTAAAATATGATTGTATCTTCCAAAGGAAGGAATGCATTTATTTTTACCCATTTTTATGTTTGTTGTGTTTTGTGACCACTTACTTTAATTCACAGCATGTCTTTGTCCGTCCGTTTTTATGAATTTTATTTGATTTTTAAATTAAGTACCTACCTACTACTGTGTTTTTTGTTAAAAATGTAAAAATGGCGTTAAAAAGTGCGAATATTTCCAATTTGATTCGTATTTTTTCACAACCTGTAATTTAACGGTTATTTTTTAATCTTATGTGCCTATCTGATGAATATTATGGGAATTAATTATTAGCAATAATAATTTGAACATAAAAATGTACTCAGTGTCATGGTATAATGTGCGTTGCAATCAAGTGAACCACTTTAGTAATAAATTACTAAATAAAAAATCATACTTAAAACGTAGTTGTATAATAAATTGTAAATATCCTGTAAATATTAGATTTTATTATGAAACACTTTCGGTTAGGTAGGACTAAGTAGTGATTTGTAAGTATTATAAACCAATATCAGGGTATCTCCCTTATAATAGGATTTGGTATTATATTGACATTATTTCATGGTTTTATAAAGGTTATAATGGTTTTATCATATTTTAACCGACTTCAACAAAAGGAGGAGGTCAATTCAGTTGTTTTTTAATGTTTTATACCTTTGACAGCACATCACAGTCATTATGTTTAATTAGAAATACACTGTGACTTTAAAACTAGAATATAAATTAAATTGCTTAAGCTTTTACACGTGGACTGTGAATTTATTTTAATCTGGCTGGCTAGTGACATTTTACTGGAACTCATTAATTTTGTTGATATTTTCGTACTTCTACTTTTTGCTATATCGTGTGGGTTGAGCAAACAAAACTCCCGTGTCTGTTGACATAACTACATTAATAAGGTACCCATAGGTGACACGACCCAATCAGAGTGGTGGACTGTATTGATATTTTGTCAAGGTACCTACCTAGAAACGTAGACGTACAGTGTGCTTACCATGAGTTTACGTTAGGTGTGCTCGCTAGCGACTGCGTAAAAAAATGACATTAATTGTATGACATATTGTGCAGCGCCCCTAGCGGCTAAGAACAAAACAAAAATATTTCAAGAAACAAAATCTTCATAGAGATTTTTGACGTACTCGCTAGCGAGCACACCTAACGTAAACTCATGGTAGGTACACTGAATCATACATAATTTTTACTTAATCAGATAGTTAGGTTGATTAACACTATTAATATTTTAACCAAAATGTGTCCCCATTACACAAAAAAATATTGATTTTTTCCGACTGCGCTATGGTATTCAATCTGATAATCAAATTGGAATTCTCTGGTAAAAATAGTCTCACTTTAACCACTAGTACACATAGTAGACATTTTGGGTTTTGCACTATAACCATTTTAAGTCCTACTCCCAAAACTAATGCGTTCGGTGGTGATTCCCCATTGAATTAAGATATTATTTCACGGGAATTAATTCCTGACGACCCCCTTAATTAAAGGGGGAAACGAACTGGGATCCGTGAAGTTATTATAATTGGTTTCATCCCCTGCTAGATCATTTTGGGGGAATAATAATAATAAACAATTTTTGCCGACGTAAACTATCACGAGTGTTTCAATCAAATTAAATTTTCAAGACGGCATCTGTTACTGTCTTGGGATTCGCAACTAAATTAATTAAGGTAACAAGTTGATTGTGTTAATAGAGAGTGACCTGTTTGACAGTCAATTTATGAGCGTAAGAATAAATTGATTGGGACAAAGTGGTCTTAGTAAAACTGAATTCAACTTGAGAAAAAATATATAGATTCTGAGAATGTAATAGGTCTCAACTTCAAAGTCCACGACATTTAAGAAAAGTAATTTAAAATCACATCTAGGTACGTATTTTATTTAGTTTTAGTTAAAGCCTATCTCGATATTATTAATTTAATAATGTAATAATTTATTTTAGCATGGCAATGTATATTTTTATTTTATCTGAAACATTATCTGTCTTACAATAATATTCGTAATATGTAAAGCTGAATGAAGATGAACATGAAATATTCATCTCGCTAATTTGATATACTTTGTAGAGTCATTACATTGAGTACACTTTAGTTAATATCCTCCAATATAATAAAAGTCATCACTTTACGTCACACTTACTCAACTGATGAAATATGTAGAGCACTGAAACGTGTCAGTTCATAATTACGTCATCAAGCTACAATTTAAACATCAATGTGTCAAAAACGCTACAGATAATAAATTGCTCATTATTGACACTTCCCGTCATTCGTGGAACCACGAATGGAATGTTTTTGGGTATTAGTATAAGGTACTTACTAATAAGAGTCATTTATAAAACATGAAATAATGTCAAAAAACGCCACCATAGGGAAAAGTAATGCATAAATCAAACACTATCTTTTGTAAGAATGGGATTTTCATTTTCTTTGCGTTTTGAAAAGACAAGAAACGCATACATTTTTAATTATACTGTTAACTGGTTTATTTTTAGGAGAATCATAGGTTGTTTTTGATAATTAAAGGTTAAACAAACAGACATAATTTGTTTCATGTTTTAATATTACATTGTTATCACAGTGTTATTCTATAGAAACAAAATGTAGATGTGCATGAATTTGGTATAAAAGTGTATTTTTATGTGTGTCTTTCATTTCTACCCTTAACAATACAATAGAAAGAAAGAAAGAAAGAAAAAATGTTTATTCAGTATCATCGACAATACACTTACAATACTTATTATTATTTAATGAGAAGGTAATTACAATGATACTGAAAAGGTATCCACTCAGCATGGTGTCGTAGCATCTCAGTAGATAATGCCACGACGCAGGTCTTCCGTGGACACCCAAACAGGGAGAGCACTACTGAACACAACAATTGCTTATGAATCAGGAATGCATTTATATTAAGAATACATAATAATATAAATGCCTCATAAATACGTTACATATTGTACACCTTATATTTAACTCTTTATATAATTATAAGAAAGTTAGCACACAGTTACTAGGGGTCGCAAACCGGGATACCGAATTTTGAAAATACCGGAATACCGGACCAAATATAGGTCTATAATAATAGGGAGGGAGCTCACAGATGATTTTAAATGTTAAATTAGCAGATAATTTTAAGTTTTATATTTCTACTAGCTTTCCGCCCGCGGCTTCGCCCGCGTGGAATTTTGTCTGTCACAGAAAAACTTTATCGCGCGCGTCCCTGTTTCAAAAACCGGGATAAAAACTATCCTATGTTCTTTCCCGGGACTCAAACTATCTCTATGCCAAATTTCATCAAAATCGGTTGCGAGGTTTAAGCGGGAAAGCGTAACAGACAGACAGGCAGACAGACAGACAGACAGACAGACAGACAGACAGACAGACAGAGTTACTTTCGCATTTATAATATTAGTTGGGATTATGAAACAGGCCTATGTTCAGCAGTGGAAGTCCTGAAGCTGAAATGATCATGATTTCTAGTAATTTAAAAAAAATGTAAGAACCATCTGTGTCACATGACATACAATCTTGCTACTGACATTAACACAGATTTTTTTTTGTTCTAATAATTTAAGATTACCTTTTGAATTTTAAATGAATATTGTGTCGCATAATAGTGCACGAGTAAGTGAAATAATTTTAACGTCACCGAGGCAATAATTCACTTCTGATTCAGACGATGATGTTGAATAAGCGAAACTGCCAAAATCTAAAGACCAGTATCTACTTAAGTGTCTACGCCGAATTAAGACTAACGCCCGTATCCACAAACGTTACTATGAGGTCTCACAGTGCGCGTGAACGCACAGGGTGACACATGAACCAATCACAGAGCTATATTCAACGCTATGCGTTCGATTTGCTGCTTCACTTAAGCAAGCATAGTTTGTGAATACGGGCGTAAGACCAAGACGCCTCAAGAACTTCTGTTCCCTTTTTCACTGCGCCATCACTTACAGCGCAAAAGATAGAAATCTGGTTTCTTTTGTCCCCTCCATTTATTCATGAAGCCGCCTGTTTTCGTAGAATCAAAAGAATTCTGCGGTTTTTTCTCAACTAATCGGTTCATGCATAATTTATTTTCGCTTTAGTAGCTAAAGAATTCCTCTTCTGTTACTTGCTGATACTGTTCAGATTCTGAGCAGAATTTTAATTTGCCACTCTGAACAGCGTGTGCTTTGGCTAATTTGTATGTTAAGTAAAGAAAAACTTGAGCAGTAAAACCTTTGTTAAGCACTCTAATTGTATTGCAACGTCTGGGTTTAAGAAATACAGTTAAAGTTTATGCAACTGGGGTTTAAAATAAAGAAGCAGTTGCAAAGGAGAAGGAATTTAATACAATGCGGTAATCTAAATTCATTTTAAATTAAGCTTAGAGCTGTACTTCACGGCTTAGAAGTAACACTTTAGTTTTGTAAATTATCTGAACATTCTATCTAATCTGGGGTTTAACTCTCGTCTAGATCTAATAGAAAAGGAAATTATTTACTGAAATATTATTATCATCATCATTTCAGCCACAGGACGTCCACTGCTGAACATAGGCCTCCCCCAATGACTTCCACATCGCACGGTTGGTAGCGGCCTGCAACCAGCGCCTTCCTGCTACCTTTATCAATATTATGACTTTAAACAAAGTTAAGGATCAGTTTTCTGCGTTATTTGTAAAGGTAATAATTAGAAAAAATATCAAAGTTTTTCTACTTTGCATCCTAGAGCAGATTTGTTTATTTTACTCAAAAATAAAATCGACGTTGTGACTTTTATTTTATACACAAAATCTACCAAACTTACTTCGCAGATAAACATCTGAGCTGAAAAATTGGCACAAGAATTCACAAAAGAACTATCCCAACTTTATGCTCACCCTAAACTATCTCTAAAATAACTCATACTTCCAGAAATCCAGACAAAAGAAAATGTTAAGTTACCTATCGGACGAGTCCGTTGACCCTCACTTGGCTAAACTATACTTATCTGGCACGGGGTTGATAAAGCTTTATGACCAGAGCTGTATGAATTTATTCCCTTGCCTGGATATATTAAAAATATTTTAATATAGGGTAGCTGCGTCTGCGACTTCTGCGATGGAAACATGAAGCTGCCCAATAATCAGGATGCGCAATCAAGTAAGTAATATTTTTAAGAATTTTTACTTTTATAAAATCCTGAAAAAGTTGGTGTTTACTCTAACTCAACCTAAGCTTAATTACTCGTACTTCTTTACATTATTTTAAACCAAACTCTACTTTCTCTTTTTCTCTCTAAAAGAATTCTCAAAGGTAAGATAGTTTGTACTCGACATCTTTAGGCTCCTTTTTAACAGTTTCTAAATTTGTATGATTTTATCTTTAGCTTCATAGGCCAACTTCAACGACTAGGAAAAAGCACCGTCTAAAATAACTACAAAAAGTGACCAACACATAGCTTACTTACCTAGCCCTAATAAAAGCAAATACAAAGACCGCTTTAAGAAGAGTAAGCACACTGAAGAAGGCCTACGTCCAGTACCAAGCAATATAACGTCTGTAGATATAAAAACGGTAACTAGAAGCTATTACGAGACCCGTAATTGTGCCCGTAAGAGCAATTACTTGAAACAATCAGGCAGAAACGTTGCGGAAAACTCGGCGAAGTTGTGTGGCTTCTACGCGACAATACCTTCGTGGCAGTCGAAGCCGACTCGGAGTGCACGGCAATTTGCTAACTTTAATTACAACTATCGACAGTTAAGCTTTTTACATTGAAAGAAATAATAAGTATTTTACCTGCTTTACGTTTGTATTAATGTAAAGACAAAGGAACACTGACCTGGATAGCAGCTTGCAGCTAGCGATGGTGGAATCTAGAAGTTGTGTTTATCTGCTCATGTACCCCACGTTCCTCTTGTTTTATTAATCGTATTTTACACTTTCTTATCTTTTAAATTATGTTTATAAGATGCAACAAATGCGTGCAGTGCGCGCGACCGGTGAATTCGAACACTGACAATCTTTTTTTTAATGGCGGTACTTGTCATTTAATTGTTTCTGGCATTGAGCAAGATGGTTTTGGCCATTTTACTTTGTTACGTATTGAAAAAAAAATGGGAAAAATACTATGTATTTTGTGATTTATTAATTAAAATAATAAACGGTGTTACTTTTAATTGTCATGTCATAAAGTTTTTAATTAATTTTAATAAATTCTTAGTACCTTAAAACAGATCTGTCTAGTTAGTAACAAAATAATTTAGGTACGACACCTGTGTGCCTACCATGAGTTTACGTTAGGTGTGTTCGCTAGCGACTGCGTAAAAAAATGACATTTAAATGTATGACATATTGTGCAGCGCCCCTAGTGGCTACTTTCAAGAAATAAGATCTTCATAGAATTTTTTGACGTATTCGCTAGCGAGCTAACCTAACGTAAACTCATGGTAGGCACACTGACATTCTTCCGTGTGTGTACCTACTTTTTAGAAGAGGGAACAGTCTGTTTTGTAGTTGAAAATTTTATAGGTTGGACGATGATGATTTTCATTTATTTCAAATTCTATACAACTCACTCAGTCGCCGATGAATAATTTGAGTCTAAATTGAAAGCAGAACTCAATAGAAAGGAAAGGTATGAAAAATCCCTACTTGATGGAATGATTCATTGAAATGTCCAGACCTCTTTCAAAGGGCCTTCATAAAATATCTAAATAAGATATCAAAGTATAATCACCTACTTAGAAAATATAAAGCATTTTTATTAGGAGTTTTTATGAGGAGGTTTCGTATCACTGAGTAATTACAATTATAAGTTAGTAATATTGGAAAATAATCAAATTAAAATCTAATTTTTGACAATTACTTACTTAGGTACTGAAGAACTAACATTTATTAACCTTTTCTTCCTGGTAACACTAGATAGATAGTAACTTTTCTCGTACTCGTATTAGATTGACACAAAGTTACGGCACAGAATAAGTAATAGTACAGGTACAGAAGGATTACTCCGCAAGACGATTTAAATAAATGCGAGTCTTCCTACGACGCGATACAGTGGAATTCAGCTCGCACAGCACTACGTACCTACAATTTTATTCACCTACAAGTTTTGTCTCTTTCTATCGCGTGCCTCTGAACTCTTCTTACGCTGTTAGGGTTGCTGTCTAGTGAAAAAAATAATTAATCTACTTATTTGTAATGAGGTACGTATGTAGGTAAGTACGCATTCATTATGGAAAACCTTGGGAGAGGCCTTTGTCCAGCAGTGGACGTCATTTGGCTGAAACGAACGAACGCATTCTGAGCAGTAGTTATGGTAGGTTAGGTTCCTATACTATCCTAAAAATACCTACATGGCCAACATACCTTTCAGCATCTTTGGGAAGTGAAAAAAAGATAAATCCGGTAGATTTCTTTTCGAATTTAAACACCCGAACGCCGCACAATATTTCTTTCTCTTTATGTCCATTTTTAAATAATAATTCTCTTTATTATCTTCGATCATAGAATTAGGTACTACAACGCACGCCAGCATCCTGACGGGCGCGCGCGTGACACTCGACTGATATAATACCCGCCGGCGGGGCGCTTCGCTGTATGTAATTATCGGATGTACCGCACGGAGTGAGCCAGGCCTGGTTACGGTATGCTTTGCTGGCTTTAGGCAAATTCAAATTACATTATTTCTAAAGAACTAAACAACACAATTGTTGTGTTCCACTAAAGCTAGCCACAAATATTGTTTTACGATCGTCTTTTGTTTTCTATAAGATTTTGTCTAAATCCTATTATACTCGTAGTTCTTGCAACTCACTAAGGCGAGTGAGCTTTATTTGTGTGTGTGTACGTGTACGTGCACATAACGATAGTGTAATGTCTTTCAAAACTTTTGGAAAACGAACAGTAGCGAGCCACCACACATGTAAAGCTGGCGAGTGAGTTCGTGAATCGCAACAAGTATAGAACAATAAGTAGTTGCCGGTTTTTGACCTTTTGTGAAAAGTTAGACATCATGGAATTATCATGTTTTGTTCTGTCACTCCTCAATTTATTTAATTATAAACGATCAACATTATGAAATATAAAAATTCCAACAGTACCTACTTAGTACATTGCAACACTCGTACACATAATAAGTATGTAGATAAGTACGTAATAAAATTTCGCATATTTCCAACTCACAGCAGAGTGCAGAACTGTACGTATACCACGATTTACAACTAAAACCTTTCTAAGGATTTAAAATAAAAGACGTCTCGCCCTCGAGTACGTGACGCCTTACTTGCACTCATATTTTATAATAAAATATAGAGATCTTTGGACTTAGTAAGTTTTAGATTTTGTTTCAACGTGAATTGATATGACAGGTTCATTACATTGGCTAGACTGCTTCGTGAATATATTTTTGCGCTACGATATCATTATTTGACATGTCAATGTTCCAATAGTTTGATAACTTAGAAGAACAGACGATGGGATCACGCACCACCGCAACCAGAAGAAGAAAGAATTAAATTATTTCGCTATTCTTGGGAATGGATTATTTTATTTGAAGCCAAAAATGGATACCTACTGGAAAGCTACGCCACATAAAAGGAATTTAATACGCAATTCTTGTAAGGGTTTCGCTGTAATTGTTCTGGTATATCCAGAAGGCGGTCATTTTCGTTCGCCCTGTCATCAACAACAATCTGCCCTTATGTAGCAAATCCCTAATTTGTTCCGTACATTTTTAGAGCATCTTAATAGGGCTGGGAAAGACATTGGTCCAAAGTTGTATAATTAATGCATGTATTTTGTGGACGTCATTTGGCCGACACGAACGAACGACAGAGACATTTTTAAAAAACACATTTCTTATTCTGAATATGTACGAAACATGATTTTCCACTTGAAAAAGTCTACATTGAATTCAAAGAATCACACAAACTAGACCCAAGTTCTTGGTAGTTACGTTTCTTCGTAATAACTAGTCGCTCAGTAAGAGAAATGATGTGTATTAATTTTTTAAAGTAAGTACGTGCAATAGAAACGGTTCACATTCATGATTTAAGTAAAATTTCATTGAATAAAAAGCCTTAATTTTTTTTGTATTTTACACATGCTATTGATGCCGTAGAGTACATGCTGTAAGCTAGCTACTCTAACATTAACTATAATTTTGAAATAACTACTAGCAATATAACTTAACTAACGTACCTACCATTTTAGAAGCACCGTACCGTTTTAATTAATTCCGAACGTGTGTTTAAGCGTTTTTGAAGTCTAAATGTCTATTGTTGTGTACAACTTGTAAAGCTTGTAAGCTTAACTGTGATTATATTATATACTCACTTTTCGCCCGCGTGGAATTTTGTCTGTCACAGAAAAACTTAATCGCGCGCGTCCCTGTTTCAAAAACCAGGATAAAAAGTATCCTATGTCCATTCCCGGGACTCAAACTATATCTATGCCAAATTTCATCAAAATCGGTTCAGTGGTTTAGGCGTGAAAACAAGACAGACAGAGTTGCTTTCGCATTTATAATCTTCTTATATATATATATATAAAAGAAAGTCGTGTTAGTTACTTCGCTTATAACTCAAGAACGGCTGAACCGATTTAGCTGAAAATTGTCAGGGAGGTAGTTTAGAGCCAGGAGAAGGACATAGGATACTTTTTATCCCGTTCGAAATTAAAAAAAAGTCTGCTTATTTATTGCCATTAATGCGGAACAAAGTTCGCCGGGTCAGCTAGTATTAGTATAAAAGTGTAGACTAGTTTAGATTTTTAGGTTGGAGCTCCTAACACACACTGCGGTGTAGGTCACAACCAACACTTCTTATTCATAACATCATCTCAGGATGTGTGTGAGACAGAGAAACTAATCCCTCCACTCTTTTCTACCACTGCAAACTTCTGTACAACCAGGGTCTACAGCTTGGCCTCCAATGAAACCTAACCAGCCAAGGAAGAGAGAGAAGCGTGGCAAAAAAGACATAATTGTTTTCGGCTATTTTCAGAATGGCCGAAAGTCGAACTGCCGAACAACACTATTTCTCTGGTTCGCTTTCTCGATAAATTCGACGTACGTGTCTCGACCGCAGGCCGGGCCCCATACTTCTTTGGAACTAAAACATCTCTTTATGAGAACATTCACGAACGACTCAAATCTTGCTATTCAGGATAAAATTGGAAGGTTATTCACAAACGTCTAGATTAATCCGGTTTTAACTGGTTATACGTACTTAGATGATAATATTTTCCTTTGAACGTAGGTAGGTAAGTTTATTTTCGACTGAAGAAACGTTACGTAACTTTTAATTATAACCCCATTTTGAAGAACAATGGTTCTTTTATGCGGTTAAATTAATTTTACAGAAGTAAAATGAAAACGGGCATAATTAATAGGTAATTTTGTTGAACAAAACTCACACCTTTAATGTAAACATTTATGTAGCAAACAAAACATTGTTTGATCAACAATCGGGGTTTGAAATGTGTTTTAGTAAAAATATCAGAAAATCTACATTTTGTTATCAGTTTATTTAAACTCTGTGTAAAGCCTCACAAAAAATAAAAGCTCTAACTGAAAACTAACAACGCGGATGGAAAATACGGTCGACAAACAATTTTGTTGCAAAATAGTTTCTATTACAATCCCATAAGAGGCCTCAGTGTGAAGCTTGATGTGCTGCTGTATAATCTATACTCTACTATACTATAATATTATAAATACGAAAGTAACTCTGTCTGTCTGTTTATCTTTCACGCCAAAACCACTGAACCGATTTTGATAAAATTTGGCATAGAGATAGTTTGAGTCCTGGGAAAGGACATAGGATAGTTTTTATCATGGTTTTGGAAACAGAACGCGCGCGATAAATTTTTTCTGTGACATACAAAATTCCACGCGGGCGAAGCCGCGGACGGAAAGCTAGTATATCCATTAGAGCTCGGGTACAGAACTGGCACATAAAAGTAAACAAAGTCCTATGTTTATGCTTTGCTATCACTGTACATTATCATACATTTATTCATCCGCCTACGCACAGCTTTGTGGCACTCTAACGCCCGTATTCTGAAACGATGCTTGCTTAAGTGAAGCAGCAAATTGAACGCACAGCGTTGAATAGAGCTCTGTGATTGGTTCGTGTGCCACCCTGTGACGCGCAATTTGAGACCTCATAGTAATGTTTGTGAATACGGGCGTAAGTCCTATATCTTTTATGCTCAAACTTTAAAAATATCATAATAATACATAATTATATCTTTAGTAGAAAATCTAGGTACAATAGTAGTCGCAATAAACAAAGATGACAATGAAATACGAATTCGTTGACTCTACATTAATTGGCATTTATAACAATGGCTTTGACAAGATGTCACACAAGTTCTTTCACAAATTAACGTTCCTATGGGATCAGCTAATTGGCTAGAAAGGTAATAAAAGGGGTACTTCAGGGGATTGACAGTGAATTCTTTATACTTACTCATTTTGCAGATGGCGCCCAACGTGGTAGAGCAGCGCCCTTGTCTTCAAGAATTTTCGATTCCTTCAGTCGTCAATTCTGCAAAAAAGAACATTATGTTAGAATGTCGCAATAATAATAGGCAATTATTTTATGTTTGGAAAGGAATATTGGCATAATGTTTAAAAATTAATGAGGCGGATTAAATGCTGACTTTGATTTATACATTGAAAGACGCAGATTAGGTAACGTTTTTGGAGAAATAAGAATACTTTTCTATTTCTCTGTCTTTTGTTTTTTTTATTAAAATTCCTCAACAGCTGTATTCTGGAAGCCTAGGCGCAGATCATCGATTTTTCGTCGGCCGATAGTGTCGTAGTCGGGCAGTTGATAAGTATGGGCATGTATGGAAGTAAGTGCGCACATTACACCGATTTGATTTGGCCAATTCTTCATACAAATTAAAATCGGGCCCAGCTATTGGCCAACTAAAAATCGGTGGTCTGCGCCTAGTCTAAAAGCGCCATCTTTACAGCATCTATTGTTATAGTTCTATGACGTTACTACGTTCTAAGACTACTATACTACAAAACAACGACTACTACAAAAAGGCCCATGATCCTTTTAATAATAGTTTTATATTTATATCATTTTAGATTCAATCAAATTCGTTATTTCAGCAAAAAGTAAAATCCATTTGAACGGTTTTTAATGACACTTGCTTATAAATGGACACATAAAAATAGCTGGCTTTAATTTAGTAGTCCACGTTTTAAATAGAAAATAAAGAAAAATATTTTCTAGTTCGTATTTTATAATGCAATATGTTTTACATAGATTTAAACTATTATTACAAAATGGAAAATAATTCTGTCTACTTGTTGGATAACTTTTCATGCCTTAAACGAATTTTTATGAATTTCAACATGTGGCCATGAAAAAGGACACTAACCTTTTTTGCAATAAAACGTGAAGGTTTGAAGGAATAAAAGTTTATATGGGTTCTTCATCACATAACGTGAGTCAAAAGCTTTCTATGATAGAACGAAATATCTATGAGTAAAAGCGCTGGTAGAAATCCTACTAATATTATAAATGCCTTTCACGCACAAACTACTGAACGGATTTTGATGAAACTTTACATTATTATTGATTTTACATCAGATTAACATATTAGACTATAATTTATAACGACCTAAGTATAACAATCTATATTCAAATGTATAAAATAACAGTAATAAAAATAAAAAAATACATAATCAATGAGGGCCAGTATTATCCACATAATGTTCGTTCGTTCGTTCGTTTCAGCCGAAAGACGTCCACTGCTGGACAAAGGCCTCCCCCAAGGATTTCCACAAAGACCGGTCCTGCGCCGCTTGCATCCAGGTTAACTTGCAACCACATAATGTTAACTAGTAAAAATTCAAAATATTTTTGTTGCAAAATCACCTCTTTTACTAAGTACATGAGGCCACCGTGTTTAACTTGACATACCGTGGCCGTCATGAAATACTTGAAAACCCTTTTCATACTTTAATACTTCTGAGAAGGCAATAACTTGTCCTTACATAAAGGTCGATTGTGTTTCCAAGTATACAGGAGTAAAATAAATTGAATATTAATAAATTACAATTAACATCTCCTTTGTATTCTTGTCAAGAACTTCTGGAGATAAGAGATCTATTCTATTGATAATAAAACTTTCTATTAAATTTTAAAGTTTAACAATCTTTGACACCTTTGTCCTTTGAAGTAGCACACTTGGCTGAGTTGCACCATCTAAATTTAACTTTGACAAACGTCAAAAGTCTGAAACTCCATACAAAAACACTGGTTATTTTTATAGTTACGGTTAAAGTAAGTTGGTGCAACCCAGCCTTAATAAATTCATGATACAATGGCCGCGGAGACTAGGGGTTTGCTTACATCGCCAACTGCAGTTGCAGGTTCAAATTCCGAACTTAGCCTGAAGCTTATTGAATAAATTATTTCTCAAATATTCCTCGAAACGGTTCAAGCTTCAATTATTGATAACCAAACTCAGCACACAAGTCACACAGCAAATAGGGTGAATATTGACAGAGATAATTTTCCATCGGTAGTTTGTCGAGATTACACGTCAGATACACGTCCACGTTGAATACATATTGCTTCGTGCATGTAAATGTGAATCTAATTTCTAAGATCAATTTGCTTGTACTGGCTGAAATCTGTCTGGGTTATTGGAAGACTGTCAATCATGTTGATGCTGATCATAAAACAAAGATAATACTGCTAGGCTGTTAATTTTCCCTAGACTTGGGGCTCCAAACACTAAGGCTGAGTTGCACCACCTAACTTTGACCATAACTATAACGATAACTGGTGTTTTTGTATTGAGTTTGACAGATTTTTACGTTTGTCAAATTCAAACTAGACTAGAAAGAAACTAGTTAATAAGGATTTGGGTCTCTAAATTGTCCATTTTAAAAACTATTCGAGATTGATTTCTTTAGATCTATTATTTATAGGCGAGAACCACACACAGCCGAGAACAAATCGTTGTAAACCCATGCCCATTGCCTTTTTATACATGCGGCCGTCAGGGAAGGCCGAACGCGCTCTATATTCTGGAAACACACGAGGGACAACTGACCTTATTTTGAGGTTTTATTTATATAGGTTGTAATGATAAACCACAGCTAATCTCAATTTTATGACTAGATACAATCGCCATTACATCCAACTATTACTAGTAAGGATCAAAACTATAGACGCAAAATCGTATCTATTGCAAATACATAAGACTAGCTTTCCGCCTGCGGCTTCGCCCGCGTGGAATTTTTCGGTTTTTTATATTATAACCTATGACACTCAGCAATAATGTGGCTTTCTATTGATGAAAGAATTTTTAAAATCTGTTCAGTAGATCCCGAGATTACCTCTTACATTTAACAAATATACAAACATACAGACTTTACCTCTTTATAATATTAGTATAGATTACAGTATAAAACTCTATGTGTCGTTCTTTGTATATTTGTAAATCGTCATCATCATCATCATTTTAGCCACAGGACGTCCACTGCTGAACATGGGCCTCCCCAAATGACTTCCACATCGCACGGTTAGTAGCGGCCTGCCAGCGCCTTCCTGCTACCTTTATCAGGTCGTCGATCCACCTTGTGTCATCGATTTCACTAAAAATAGTGCTGACCTCTTTTTAAAACCATCTGACCGGGATAGAGCCGTGGCAAAAACTGAAAATCAATACAAATAGCTACCGGCGACAAACTAAATTTTTATCCAAAAATATGATACTTTAGTTATTTAACTGGAACAAACAGACGGGCAGGAAATTAAAGTAGCGTTGATGAATCCTAAACAAACCATAAAACTCTTCAATATAAAATCGGAAATGAAATAGGTATCTGCCCAATTTTATTGAAAATTATTAACATAGAAACACACTCGTAGCTACAAACATAGTCTGATGGATTAACGAGCTGAAGTAACAATGAGCAGGATAATACGTAGAACTGATGATATTTGAAGCAGCGAGCTTCTCTAATAGAAGAAGGTAAAGTAAGCTTCAGAAATGACGAAATCCGTGAACGAACTAAAGTCGTTGACATAGCCCGACGGATTAGCAAGCTGAAGTGGCAATGGGCAGGGCACATAGTACGCAGAACTGACGGCCGATGGGGCAGCAAGGTTCTGGAATGAAGGCCGCGTACCGGAAAATGCAGCGTGGGACGTCCACCTACAAGGTGGACCGACGACATCGTAAAGGTAGCAGGGAAGCACTGGACGCATGCCACTAGCAATCGATCAACGTGGAAAGCATTGAGGGAGGCCTATGTTCAGCAGTGGACACCCTATGGCTGAAATGATGATGATGATGAGCTTCTGTAATAGGGAACGCGTCACCAACTGAAAATAATGATGGAAATGAATACCTACTGACAGCTGATAGCCGTTGGGGCAGAAAAGTTCTCGAGTGACAACCACGCGCCGGAAGATGTAGTATGGGCAGGCCCCCTACTTAGTTGACCGACGATCTGGTAAAGGTCGCGGGAAGAACCTGGATGTGGGCAGCGTAGGACCGGTCTTTTTCCAGCAGTGGACGTCATTTGGCGGAAAAGAACGAACAAATACTAACAAAATTTTATATACGAATTCCATCCACAATTCTATTAAATTTTCATGCCTCTAAAAACAACGTTGGCTAACTTTCGTTGCTAGTTTTATACGTGAACGTTTTAATTAGTGTCTGCTAGTTTGCGGTGGGAAGTTTGTAGCGAGTTGAGCCCTAGTTAGGGTGAAACGAATGGTTCAAAAAGGTAACTGATAGTGAGCGAGGGTTTAGTAATATCCTTTTTTATTTCCTTATTTTTATTTCCGAATTTGGACCTTATGCACGATAGCGTAACGTCGTAAACTAACTAATTAAGTCTGTAACTTGGTATTAGTGAATATTCTAGATGCACGTTAGTGAATACCCCTACAACGATAGCGGGAGGCTAGGTAAAACGAAAGCTTTAGTGTATAGGCAACAGCTCATTTATTACGGTGATAAAAAAATAAAATATCAAGCAAGCGCAAGTTCATACCTAATCCTGGTGGACACACTTACAAGTGTTAAGTGGTATATGTAAGTGCGGAAAAATAACAAAATAATTTTAGCGCGAACTAACGCAACACAGCGCCATCTATTAGCCAAATCAGTAAACGGATTTTACCTACTTACCTTTTCTTGGTGAGTTTGCTTTTGCACTCATAGTCTCATGGAAAGTAAAAAATAATAGTGGCAGGCTGTACAAAGAATACTTTGAATAATTTATTGATATTAATTTAATCATGCATCGTTCAATATGAACTTCCCTCGCTTCCGCAAAATTTTAAAGATAATTACTTATGGAACAAAAGGCAAATTAATGAAAATTGGACATACTGAATACATTTAAAAATAAAGTAGGTAGATATAGGTATATCTTTAACCCCTTAAACATGAAAGAGAAGGTTATAAAGACTTCTAAATGCGGTAGTTAAATGTTTTACAATGCCTTATATTGAAATCAAAAGGACTTCACTCATCATAAGCAGTAGCTTACGTAGGTATCTAAGTAGACGATTCTTAACTAAGCTTATTCTTGGTCATATATTTTATATTTAGCATTTGAAACTATAATAGTTTATCCTACAAGGTTAATCAGTACATTTACAAGTGTGCCTGTGTGTTATAATACTTATTTAAAAAAAACATCAAAGCGTGCTCGTCCAAAACAAACTCCCGTGTGTCCCCGCCGCTTCCCTATCGCAGCGGCGCGTGAAAAACGCTCCGTGATTTATGTGCCCAGACGCGGCTATCTGAGATAAATTATAGTCCTCACTTTGGGTGCATACACGCGAAAAAGTGAGGAAACCCCGCCCCCACTTCCCCTTTTTGCCAAATAACTGACGCACAACATTCCGCCTCTTTAGGCAATAGGTTGCTTTATAAAACTTATATTCGTGTAAACTTTTGCTTTTAAGGTATAGATGGTTGGTAGAGCTGATGGCCGCTGGGGCAGAAAAATGATCGATTGGCGACTACCGACACGAAGACGTAGTGTGGGCAGACCCCCACTAGGTGGACCGACGATCTGGTGATGGTTACGGGAAGTACCTGGACGCGGGCAGCGCAGGACCGTTCGTTATGGAAATCCTTGGGAGATGCCTTTGTCTAGCAGTGGACGTCATTAGGCTGAAACGAACAGACGACGGCATGGCAACCTAAAGATAATGAAAAATCGGGGGAAAAATCTGAAATTATGCACTTATTTCAAGATATTTTAGACCAACCAGATTAAGGTAAAGCATCTTATTATTCGTTACGCTCTTGGCAGAGTGGTCGTGGTCACGTTGAGGCGCTGTTTACATCGGTTGAAGAGGCGGATACAACTCTCCGCACGATCTCCCGCCATCTTTCCCTGTTGGCAGACTGTCTGTCTGCAGACACATACGCCTTTTCCCACTGATGATTTCACTTGGTCAGTCCAGCGCATAGGTGACATGCCACGCAAGGTGAATTAGTATGGTACATATTCATTTAAAGTCGTTTAGATCACAACATTAAAGTTGAGAAAACAAGTTGTTACGTTATTTTTCCCGTGTTCGGTGACACGGTACTAATTGATTGGAAAATAAACCTGATAAACACGCTGCTTTTTTACGTCAGTGTTTTCCACGATAAAAGTTAAACAGTGGATCAAAGTATTTAGTATTTAATGGGCTAGATCACAATATCCGGTGTTAATATGTCGGTTTCGAGCTAGTGGGATTCAGATCTGAGGAATGCGGGTTCGAAGCCCGGCGTACGCTGGTCCATTGTGGTGAACCCATTTGTAACACAAACATATTCTATCTTACTACGAGGGGGTATCGGGATCATTGTTTTTTTTTCCCGCTTACCGAGTTACACTCCACTGCTGAACATAGGCCTCCCCCAATGACTTCCACATCGCACGGTTGGTAGCGGCCTGCATCCAGCGCCTTCCTACTACCTTTCTCAGGTCATCGGGGGAGGCCTATGTCCAGCAGTGGACGTCCTGTGGCTGAAATGATGATGATGATGATGAGTTAGGGTAGCTCATGGCTCTCGTCGTATACGCTATTTAAGTCTTAGGCGCCATTTACAAAACAATGGTCAAGGCTCGATTCTATCTCAAACATTGATACTATTATTTAAGCTTATCCTCTAAAAGTTTAAAAGTTACAATGTAGTACTTCAAATTGTACAAAGTTTTGAGCTTCAATATGTAACACAACTTTGGAACCAGTTGGTGTAAAAAAATGATAGTCACAAGATTTTCACGTTCATATAAAAATTATAGACTTTCTGAAAGTCGACTTTTTAAAAACGTTTGCCTAACCCTACTATTCCTTGCTGAGAATAATATGGTCCAGTGCTATCAGAATCCGCGCCAGAAGCTCAGCCCATTGTTCTGTTAAAGTAGGATAATAATCCTATCCAATAATGTTTCGAGCTTCATCTAATAAAATAAAAGATTTAATTAAATTTTGGAATAAAGTTGGTTATTCTCGGGAAGAGAATAAAACCTTGTTTGAGGAATATTAAAATTAATTATCAAAGTCAGAAACTCGGTGCAAATTTTAAATTAGGGCTACTCTATATTACTTCGAGTTAGTAGGTATGTTTTAGTAGGTACATATTATTATGTTCGACCATTAACTGCAGAGGAATAAGATTTAGTTTTCTGTAAAATAAAATGTACGTTGTTTGAAAATTTCACAAAGCATGGAAACTAGAATATACGAGTACCTACATTCGGCTGCATGCACGTAAAATGTTACTATATTTTAAAAAAATACATAAACGTATTTTAAAACACACTTATGACACCCATTTATGATGCCAAATTATAAAGCTCGATGTGTCGTCATCTTTACCTACAAAAGGGGACTTTGTATTACTTCTGTTCTTATACCTAAATCTGTAAGTAAATCTATACATAATAATATAAATAAAAGCAAAAGGCCATAGACTGACTCCTGATGAAATCTCAGAAACTAAGGCCCGGTTTTTTGATTCGTAGTTAAAATAACCAATGGTCAAATTTGACAGATGTCAAATGACAAGTGATTAAATATCAGAAAAAAATGTTTTTCGAACAACGGTTAGCTTAACTTTTAGTGCATTTTTTAACCATTAGTTAACATTTTGTTAATATTTAACCATTAGTAGCAAAATTTAACAATTTGTTATTTTAACTATGAATCAAAAAACTGGCCCTAAGTGCTAGGAGTCCCAAATTTTTGCATGGGCGTTACTTTTAGAATGTAGGTGCTCATTAAGACGGGATTTTGCAAAATTCAACCCCTAAGGGGGTGAAATGGGATGAAATGGGCCGCTAGCAATGATATTATATAAAAACAAAAGCAGATATGTTATAAGCGCTCGCGCTGTGAATACTCAAATACGTTCCAATTGGGACGTCTTGTGTTTAGTCTTCGTGTGGCCTGCGTCGTGCGCAATCGCGTGCGTACCACACCGTAAGTTCCTGTGTTCTTACCAAAATAAATAAAAAATGCCATCGTGTGTGTTTCGAAAGTGTACCAATTATGACTCTAAAGTGAACAAAATACAAGGAATCTCTTACCACATGTGATTATGCAAAATTATTTAGTATTTATATTTTCAATTATTTATGCAAACTTTCAAGACGCCATGCGCCATGTTCAAATTAAGAAAGAGAAAGCGATCTTGTTTTAACGTTAGAGCGATAAGGATGCGTGCGCTGCGGACATAGATTAGTTAGTGCAGAATCGTTAAAACTATAGCTATCTCTTTCATTTGCGTGCTATTTCGTATCTTTTGTTTCACTTATCAGTTACATTTTGTCAATGTGTGCAATTTGGAATAGCTCGGCACGGATTAAAATCATAATTTCTATGAACGTAACATATCTATAGTTCTATAATATCATTGGCCGCTAGTAAATAATAACTAGCAACACAACTGCAGTACGACGTGACGTCAAATTCCAAGAAAGCACAAACCACCCCAAACCAATCTAATAAACCAATAACATTCTTAAGGCCTATAAATTATTCTGTAATCTACATTTATAACGTACGATATGCGGAAGCAATCTCGAACCAATATTTTTATGACTGCGTAATATTTATTGGAGATTATAAAGCCATATTTTAGAGGAAAATAAATTTTACGATTACGCGGTCGTAAAGTTACCCACGTTCGACCTTCGTGAACTTCTAAGCATCGAACCGCTTTATTTATTAGGTAACTGTGATTGTGTCTTGCTGATACGGTTAAAGGACTTATAGGTTTACATTAAATGGAGTATGTCTATATCCGTTTTTGGTTTCCAATAATAATCATCATCATAATCAGCCATATAGGACGTCTACTGCTGAACATAGGCCTTCCATAATGATTTTCATCGGTTGGTAACGGCCTGCATGAGGTAGTGGGTCGCATAGTATGCGAAATTAAAAAAAAAGTAGTTTGGTTTGCAAATTCTTATTTTACTTCTTCTTCTTCCTCGGTCCCTCACTGATGATCGCGACCACAGATAGTGTTCCTCCACAGACTGCGGTCATAAGCTGTGTGGACCGCACGATGCAAACTCCCGTAATTTGTTATTATATTATTTTACTTACAAGTTCCAAAAGACGAACTTTAAAAACATCGTGTCTCCACCTTCACTACCACTTTCCACTTCATCAAAGCATGCGACATGACTTGTATAACGTAATGCATTCTGAGAGTTATTGTTTAAAGGTTTCAAAATCGCTAGTCTAGTTTTCGCTACATTTACGTTCGTATAAGTAAAACAATGTAGTAAAATGTTGTTGCAGCAGAAAGGCGAAATAAATCCACCATATATTTCAGTACGTTCTTGAGTATAGATTCAAACTTGAGTGTCGATTTGTAGAACAAGCCTTATCCCTGTATTATGAAAACAATATTTAATCCCTATAACCATTGGGGAACTAATTGGCCTTTCAATTAAATGTTTTACTGACCTATATAATATTTCCATTTATTTCGTCCATTTTTTCCTTGACCCAAAACCTTTCTCTACATTTTAGCCAAATAATTAAGTGGGAATATTACGTGTAATAATAATAAATTTAACTTATGGGTAAGTGCTCGCCCTCCCATTCGAGCTGGTAACAATACGTTAGGTCGATTTATGCTTCTTTTAGTATGGGTTTTGTCGTATTTATCAAGAAATCTGGTAGTGATGGTGATTTATTCTGTTTTCCCTTTGTGTGACCACCAGCTAATAGCACAATGTCGAATAAAATACGATGAATTGGTAATTTTAGAGTAACGAGAGCTACTATTACAAAGAAACATTTAGCTCCTAAATAAAAATTTAATGTCTGTGTAAATGTTTTTTTACTTGGTGTAATTTTTGGACAAAAGCTATATTTACTTTTTACCAAGCTCCCAACTAAACAGAGCTAACGATAGCAACTATTTTGGGGATAACATAAGTACATAAATACATTAGATAGGTATTTATGAATCGCTACATACTTGTAACTACATAGAGCGTCCATGACTACACATAACATTTGCTCTTCTTCTTTTTTTCGTGTCGACAACAAACCTACACAGTGTCAGCCCAAAACTCCGCCACAAGAGTGGCGTTGTCAGTAGCACTCATCAAATCAACATTTGCTCTAATCAGGTTCAAGTCTTGTAGTAAACCATCAGTCTAATTACCGTCAAGCTATTTATAGTTGTTGCAATTCACGAAGGCGAGTGCGCTTTACATGTGTGGTGGTTCGCTACTGTTCGTTTTCCAAAAGTTTTGATAGACATTTCACTATCGTTATTTGAATTTTACACCTACACACACAAGTAAAGCTCACTCGCCATTGTGAGTTGCAAGAATTATATTATTATAACATCATGTAACTTCTAAATCGAGATTGTATCATTAAGACTTTTATTAATCAAATTAGCAAAATTACACAACATTCGTTCCAACCCAAGGAACTGGAACAAAATATAATTTCAGGCTTATAATTTTATTTTCATAACGACTACAATATGTCACACGAACAAACCGACAACCATTACGCTACATTAATACATATTACCGCAGTTAACCCTTTGTCAGAAAAACGCTGGGCTTTCAAGTAAGTAGACAATGGGGCCAAGATAAATAAAACAGTTTACACACGAGCCAAAACACTAGAGTGGATTACACATAGTAAAACACGTAATTGGGGAACCAAAATATGTTAATATTTCTAGATAAATAGTCTCCTATATCATTTTATGTATCTTGGAGCCAGTTATGTGAATACTTAACTCATGAAATACGGTAAGTTGTTTTATTACATTTAAAATGGATGATGATGAATTCGTCGCCAACGCCCCAAAGGGGTGAAAGTTATACAAACGGTCAAAAATTTTGCCAAGTATACCAAGCTCCATTCTTCAGGCACTAACTATTATGTCGTTTTTTGCTCTCCTGTGTTCGCCCCTTTATGGCGTCGGCGGTGAATTGATTGATATAGTTTAGTGTCGCACTAAAGGGCTGAATTATTGTCACAACTATCAGATACCGTAGTTAGACTACACTTCAGAGCGCAGAGAACATATTTTTTGAGAATTTTTAAGTTGAGCGGGCAAATCGACTGTAAAAGAAAAGAATGAAAAGAGCACTGATGCTAGGCAGGTATGAAGGGAAGGATGAAATTGTCAGATATGTTGGAGTTTGGAGCGTAAGAAGGAAAAGACCACGAAGATTACCACGGATCTATTTTAGAACATACAGCACACAGAGACTACATGAGATCGAGTGACTGATCCAGAAGTCTGGAAGCCTTATATTGACAGCGGAGTGCCAAATTCAAATATTCAAAAATATGCTTGCGTTTAACCAAAAAGTTTCTAACTTTCCAACAAGATAAACCTATGATCTACATTTTTGACAAATTATGAAATACGACAATTATAATAATATGGAAATCACTTCTAATTTGTACTTCTTTCTTTTTTGGCTGTTCTTCCTTCACTGTGGTAGGGTCTGGAATACCTTCATATTTTGCTAGAGCGTCATACAGGATTATGAGGCCGGGCCCATTCCACCCTGCGCGTAATTTCTTGTGGTGCTTACATAATTCCGTTTAACCCTATATACCGGGGAAATGAGACTCTGTCTCACTTGATATACCTACTGATACACAATTTGGGTAATACGTTATTCCTATTTAGGTTACCACCTTCATATATCCCATCGTTTTGTGGAACCAAAACGGTTACCATTTATGATTAACTTCTACTATTGAAGGTTAAAGTGAATTTGGAACTTATTTAGACTGGGAACTGTTTACTTTGCCTTGATGAACAATAAAGAATAGCGGTTTTGACTGAAATGACTGCTACGAGTTATTATTGTTAATTGTTAATATATTACAAGAATGCCAAGAATAAATGTGAGGTGTATTAATGATGCATGCGGCAAATTGTATTGCCCATAATAGGCTAGATGACAAAATTTCAATTATTTGTCCGTCAGACAGATAATTAGAAAATATTAGACTCATATTTTTTATTTTCTTTAATAATTAAATAATAACAGTGCTACATCGAGTAGGAATGGTGCGATACGTCACGCTTGAGTAGAATTTTTACTCAAAAGTGACGTCACGCGACATTTCAACTAAATATAATACTGCAATTGTTCGATTATGGAAAAAATTAAAAAATATGAGTCTAATATTTTCTAATTATCTGTCTGACGGACTAAATAGAATTCCGATTTCATTACCCAGCCATCATCCCTATTGCCTCCTTATAAATATTATACAGTGTGAGTCACGTTAAAGTGTACATATGAAAATAGATGAAACTAGACCTATTTTTATCGACAAAAAAGAGGTAAAAAAAATTTTTGCGTTTTTTTTTTATTTTTTTATATAATTTTTTTTCTTCCAATTACTTATTGTAAAGAAAACGTAATAACTTTTAAACTAAGCGGTATATCCTGATAAAATAAAAACAGTAATAATGCTAAATAACAGGCGATACTAAAAAAATACATAAAATACACAAAAAGGCCAACAAATAATAAAAAATGATATTTTTTGAAAAAAATCTGCTTTTAAATTCGTGTTTTTTAGGTTATTTGATAAATTTCTCCAAAAAATGCCCTTATAACCGGTGGTTTTTATTACTATGTATTATTCTCTATCGTATTACCTTCGTAAAACCAAAAATCGCATGTCTCTATCCCTATCACAACGTTTGCAATGATCGTTTGAACTAAGCCTCTCCGGGCGCGCCATTCAACGCTTCGTTAACAACGAAACTGAAAATGGCTCTAGATTTGTAATTTTGATAAAAACAAGTTACATTTCAAATAAAAACAAAAGATTTCGAAGTAAAATAAGCATTTTAGTAAAAATTAAAATTGTCTCTACCTGTAGCGGTGAAAAATGTTGTGGCAGGCCTTTGTTCAAACGATCATAGCAAATGTTGTGATAGAGATAGAGACATGCGATTTTTGGTTTTACAAAGATAATACGATAGAAAATAATACACAGTAATAAAAACCACCTGTTATAGGGGCATTTTTTGGAGAAATTTATCAAACAACCAAAAAAACGCGAATTTAAAAGCAGACTTTTTTCAAAAAGTATCATTTTTTATTCTTTGTTGGCATTTTTTGTGTATTTATGTATTTTTTTAGTATCGCCTGTTATTTAGCATTATTACTGTTTTAATTTTATCAGGATATATCTTAGTTTAAAAGTTATTACGTTTTCTTTACATTAAGTAATTGGAAGAAAAAAAATTCTATAAAAAATTAAAAAAAAATCTCAAAAAATTTTTGACCTCTTTTTTGTCGATAAAAATAGGTCTAGTTTCTTTCATCTATTTTCATATGTACACTTTAACGTGACTCACACTGTATAAAAAAAAAGTTTTTTTTTATGAAATCTGTCGTCGTCATGACTTTTTAGACTTTGCTTCATAAATCACATCTGTTTTACCGCACCATTTTCTCGATTTTACGCGATAAGACCATACGTTTGTCGTCTTAAATCAACGATAAGATTTTATCACGGCACGCATCCTAGCCCTACAGGTATACTGATACGAGCAGTGTTATTTTTTTCAGTCATTTGTTAACAAAATTTGTCATGAGTAAACCAATTACAAACATTTTTTCAAAGTAACTGGACGTGTCTTCAAAAAAGGATACATAATTTTGTTTCCCAAAATCTAATTTGCCCCGATACTTGCCCGTTTCCTTATTTAATATAACATCCAAACGTTCCAGTCGACAAACTCTGAAATTCAGGCTGTGCTACACAAATGGCTATCCTAACAGGACGCGCTTGACGGAAGACCCAAATTAATATTTCCGACAGAAATGCATAGGAGCCTTTTGTCTGGGGACAATGCTAGATAAAGCTCGAGTGTCTGGACCACATGGCACCGTTTGTTCTAGTCTTCCAAATTTAGTACTGTAGGTCCCCTGAATTGTTCAGTTTGAGCAATAACAATCGTAAGCCTTTAAAAAACTAAACTCAATCTTTTTTTGATAAAAACTTCAGGCTTAGCCTAAGCTGTCATAATTTATAAGAATCGGACCACAATTACCACAAAGCAACGTAATCGTTTTAGTAGAAATTGCTGCCGCAGTCATCGTCATCATCATTTCAGCCATAGGACGTCCACTGCTGAATATAGGCCTCTCCTAATGATTTCCTTAACCCATTATAGACTAGGGGTCCCATATGGTACCACTTTTTTGTGTGTTTTAATTTGGCTCGATACATTAACACGTGAAAAGATGCAGTGCTCTGATTGATGCAAATCGTAGCCAATAGATATGGTCTATGCTAATAGGAATAAAAATTGACAGTTATTCTTTTCAGTGATGATTGAAGTGAGCGCATCAAAATTTTCTCTTAAAAATTGACGCGCCATAAAAGTAAGTAATCATATTTTTTTTGTGTGATAGTGAAATACTTATTTTGTTACAATCTTGTATTCTCCATAAGTGCTTTTATTGTGAAATGGTGTAAAATTACGTCGATAGGTAATAATAATGGGAAATATTGTATGTCAAAATTACTGGTACCATACGGTACCGCTAGCCGCTTACCGTGTCTTTTTAATTATTTTATGATTTTTAGTTTTTACTGTATTTATTGGGAATTATGTGATATATTCAATGGTATATATGGTATACAGGAAGATAAAGTAAAATAGTTTCCTATACTTTACAAAAGCATGGGTTTTTATTTATTTTAGATGTAACTTTCACAAACATTGGCAGTTTTGGAGGACAATGAAGGTCCCAAGACGAAGCAGAAATTTATAGAACGAACTCAAGATAATTGCAACTCTCGAACAATATCAGAGTATAGAAAATGTAACGTGGGGCTATGTGCAGCGTGCAATGCCAAGCTCCATTCCAAATTTTTGAATATTCAAAGATAAAAATGAATATTGCTTACCCAATATACAGCTTTTTTACATTTAATATCACTCCTGTTATTTGCTTGTACATTAATACATATTATAATAATAATAAAATATATAATTTACCCAATTTTTATAAAGTCTATGATAAAGTTATGTTTTAACCAACTGACACGGTAAGAGGCTAGCGGTACCATATGGTACCAGCATTTTTTTTCCAGATTACAGGTCGAATAATTTTTTTAATGCTTGTATAGCATTATGTAGACCATAATTATGAACACATTTCAAAAAAACAAAAATCTGACACTTTAAGAAAACTCAGTCTATAATGGGTTAATTACCGATTGGTGTCATAAACTTGAAAAAAAAAAAAGTTTTTTGGTTAATTTAATTGGTCGCTACTCTGGTGTTAAATTCTTTTAAATCTATCTGACATGCCATATTCAGATCCACAGCGTACCTAGCGTGGCGTCTGAATTGTAAAATAAATCCCATCAAAAACAATACTTGTCAAAAAAACCAAGTCTCGCAACTCAGTTGTTCTACGGTAAAAAGTTGTGAGATCCATGTAATACCAAGTCCAGGCCAGGAAATCTTTAACGTTTTACATAAATATATTGACTTGGCCATCGCACTAAATAATTTAATTTACACGTGTTTTCATGCGATGGCCAAGTCAATATATTTATGTTAAACGTTAAAGATTTCCTGGCCTGGACTTGGTATTACATGGATCTCACAACTTTTTACCGTAGAACAACTGAGTTGCGAGACTTGGTTTTTTTGACAAGTATTGTTTTTGATGGGATTCATTTCTTTTTGTATTTTGTAGACAGCAGTTATGTATCTAGAAAACTGGACCGAAATTGAAAAATTTTACTCGACTTGGCGGTTGCACTACCGTGCCCCCAAATATTTTAGTTTTTCCTTGATTCATACACCAAACACTACTTATATTCCAAATTTGAAGCTTCTAGGTCTGCTAGAAGTGCCTTAGAGTTTTGATGATCGGTGAGTCAGTGAGTCAGTGAGTGACAAAATTAAGTAACTTTGACCCGTTATAATTCTTAAACTACTGGTTCAAATTGAATGAAATTTTAAATATACCGTGTCTTTACAATGCCTGCATAGCTAATGAAAATTCAGCCTTCTAGTTCTATCCACAACGAAGTTACAGGCAGTCGAAAATGGCCTGAATTGCTTCGAGAAAAGGATGGTACGGCCGTGCCGCTTTTTTGCTCGACTTGGTGGGGGCACTGCCGTGCCCCCAGATTCTAAAATTTCATTTAGGGCAATCGAATTGAATAATTATTTTTCTCCTACAGTTTTTTTTTTGTAGGTATGAGAGGGGACCGTAAGATACCCAGTATAATTTTATCAAAAAGTTATATCCTATTGATACTTAATAAAACAACATTAGTATTTTTTATGACATGTGTATTTCCTCATGTCATCAATAAATATTTATTACCATATGTTTCCTATCGAATTATTGATGACTAGTTTCACTTGTCAACCTTTATCAACGTTTTCTATGTAAACGCAAATAAGATCTAGTAAGTAACTCCATACATAGGTTATGGAAATCCTTGGGTATTGGAAATTTTTTTTTTCTGTTTCATAAAAGATTATTAGTAATTTGTTATTACACAAATTACTAATACCCCCGTTAGCCCCTCGTACTAAGCTAAATATGCTTGTGTCACGAGTGAGCTCACCACAATAGTCGAGCGGCGGCGGGGACCGAACCCGCGTTCCCCGGATCACGAGTCGGCCAGTCCGACCCCTTCACCGTTCGGCTATCGTGGCTACAAGAATTGAGGCCTTTGTCCAGCTGTGGACGTCATTTAGCTGAAACGAACGAACGAACATAGGTACATTTGGTATATGTAGAAACTTAGAGTAGGTACGTAGAAAGTATCAGGTAGGCAGCTAGCGTATATTATGTGCATCTTTGGCCAATCATTTTTTTTATAGATTTCATGATCCGAGCACTCGCTCTGTTTAACTGAACTGTACTGCAATCCGTGTACCTTACTTTAGTGTGACTTAGACATTCATGTAAGCGATCTAGCGCTGCATGTTTTAGGTTTGGTTAAACGACAGAACTAATGCAGCAGCTGCGGCGAACTTTAGTTTTAAGTTTTTCCAAACTGGAGCAAGAATTTTTCTTACGATAGCTTCTCTATCATTTATAACTCTATGGCTACCACTGACCTTACACAGGGCGCTTATGTCTGTTCTTGACAAGGACAAAGTTATGGAATGACATGACCTGACAACAAATCCGCTGTCTGATACTTTGTAACACAAAGTTCCGTCAAGAACATGACTGAACATGACTGTTGGGTGAACTGTGTTTCATTACAGCTTCTGATTGTGATTTATTTGCCTCGTCAAAAACACTTTTTCATTATTATAAAAATAATTCATAGGTATGTTATACACATTTAATTTCGACTGACTTTGTGAAGATAAACTTTTACCCTCTATTAGACCGCCTTTCTTCGTATTTATCTTTAATTGCATGAGTTTTTTTTTTACCATCTCGATATTTTTACAGGGTGTTTTACCCATGAATATAGACTACTTTCACTATGGGACCAACCCTGAAATCACAAATAAAGTAAGATACAGTCAATGATGGTAGGTAAATATCTGCCCTGTAAATGTCTACTCACTCTCACCTCAAAAAAATTTACATAATTTGTTTGTTGTAACATAACCGCCAAAATAAAATGGAACGAGAATTCTGTAACTGCCTCCATTACAAAATAATTCTGCTAAGATAGCCATGATGAATGTGGGTGTTGTGGCGCCTAACGCTATGGCAACTGGTGGGGTAAGAAATAATCAATCTCTATTTACCCTGGTAACTGAGGTTGCGATGTCGCAAAGAGACCCGATCAATAGTTACGGGAATGCTAAATAATCTGTCTTGTCCAAAAAGCAATTCGTTACCGCCACCTTATTTGTTGTCGCCAGAAAAAAAAACCTTAAACGTTTTACACTGCACTACGAATTTGTAATAAGTAATGAGTTACAAATAATAAAAATTGTAAATTGTACTGGACACAAAAATGAGTAAAAGGGTTGACAATTTCCTCTTAAATAATTCCTTAGAAGTGATCACGACCACCCATTTGGCAGTCATCATCAGTTCATTTAATCAAGTTCTCTCTAATTGGTAACAGATAACTGGAATCATACTTATTCCATTTTATTCGATTCACAATATTTATCTCCATCAAAGTTTAACAAATAATTTACTACAGTTTTTGTTTTATAAAGCCAAAATCAAGATTTATGTTTCGAAGTTGTAGAAATTATGAACTTTTGCAAATCTTGATTAAAATTTTCGGCAGGGGTATGTGCAACGAGTCCGTTTCTTTTAAAGGCTCTTCTTTTATTAATGAAAAAAACTAAAATGGGGGCAAGTTCGACGGGGAGTCAGCCGAGTCGGAAAGATGGAAATTGGTTCGATTTCTGAGCAAAACTGGAGGAAGAATTTAAATCAGTTCGCTCAGAGGGTCAAAAACTTTGCAACGACAACTTTGACTAAAGTGCATTGCACAAACTCTCTGAGAAAATTCTTTCTTTAAAATACAGCGCAGTTCGGTAAAACTACAAGTGAAAATTCCTCTAATAAGCGCTATAACTTCTAATGTATCTCTAATAATAATTTTAAGCGATGAAGTAAGTAAGTCTGCTAACGTGTTTCGTTTTAACAACATAATAGCTGAACTTATGAAAGATGAATTTATAGACAAAAAAATAGATAATCTGCAAAATTATTTTTGTCACAACAAACTTTCTCAATAATGAAAATAACCTATAATTTAGTAATAAACAGTAAATAGACACATTAAATGTAGAGGCATACCAATTATTATACTCATTATAAAACATATATCGCTCGAATAAGAGCAGCAAAATGGATTCATCATGAAAGTCGCGCGGAGAACACATAAATCAGAATATAAAACCATTAATTAACCGCTCATTACTTACAAATCAGTGCTTAAAAGCAAAAATGTTCAAATCCCAGGTCTTTGAATTTCGTTCGGAAACTTTATAAAACTCCCAATGAATATTTATCTCTGCAACTTAAACACTTAATACCAAAAGTCCTTCGCCGTTTAGGGTAATGACTCTTGATTCGTTATTCGTGTGTAACTTCTAGTACGCTAAAGGGATTTTACACAGGAATTTTCGGATTTGGTGGATTAACAAGGATTGCATTTGGTAAATATATTTGATTACGTGGTTCGGAAAAGTTGAGTAAGTTAGTGCGAACTGATGATGCTTTAGGCAAGATTTGAAAAATAGACTAATAGTACGAGTAGATACCTTAGATTAATAAAACCTAGATGGATAGTCTTCATACAAACGCTTCGTCAAGAGTGAGGCAAAAATCTTATGTCATTAGTGTCAATTTTGTTGGGGAGTGTAGACAGTGAAGGCGATTTTCCCGAAAGTAGGGAAATTTTTCATACGTTTTTAAATATTTTATAACTAACAAAAACAAAACGCATCATGTACTTACTTATTTATTGAATTCAAAGTACCTACCTAATAACAATAAGATAAATCGACTTAAAAGTCTCGATTTCATAAAAAAGGAAGTGTATTTGTACGGCGAACAATTGGGAAATAAATTTTCTTGTTACTGGTATCATTCCCGTATTTAATTTTTGAAAGCCAAATTCAAGCAAAATACGCGTCGAATCGTAGTACTTACTTATGAAATGTAACACTGGTCACTTTCTTATGTTTTTCTGATGTATTTTAGACACCCTTTCACAGCACAAACCGTTTTAATAATTAAAATTCGTCGGACGTGTTTGCCAATTTTTCACTTTGACAGTTCATGTGACGTTTACGGGTAAGCCGTGCCGGCTCCCTAAAAACTGCCTCACCTTTCGTGCACTGACTATCTATCTAGGTTTTATTAATCTAAGGTAGATACAAAATAGCTTAGCTGACATACGTAGCACATTTCACAGTTTGCTGAGGTGGAATTTTTCTCCCAAAAATTGATGAATTGTGCTATAGAGTGACGTCACGGACGTTGACAGCTGCGTGTACGTTAGCGTGTTTTTTTTTCTGTATTGTGGGTAGGCGATGCGACTAACGCGCTCAGGATTATGGGCCAATCTGATTCACCTACCTGACGCTATGAATAGACACAACCACGCAAAATGGTTCGATCGCACGTGACGGTTTTGTGGTCGTCGAGACACACACAATCACTGTATACACAAACACTTTATTACATTACAATTTATTTATTATGTACACCCACACAGTTTTGTTTTTCAAATATTATCGTTTTATTTATAATATCTTATTACATCTTTTCTTTATAATAATATTATACTGTACTTACACTTAAAATTTATACGCGCACTATTATTATTATTTATGTATGTATATTTTATGCAGTATAGGTTAGTGTCCGTGACTCCCACTCGGCATGGGGCACACTGAAAACCAGCGTCGTGGCCTCCCTCACCGGGGGCCATGGCATATGCTGAGTGGGGTCCCATTGCGATGGACATCGCTGTGCGACAGGGTGGCACTGCTCAGTTTTACTTTCACTTTCATTGTATGTTTTATTTTATGTCACCTATGTCTTATTTACTTTTTTTTTCTATTATTTACATCTTTTGTCTTCTGTGATGTCCATGGCAATAAATGTTTCTTTCTTTCTTTCTTTCTTTCTTTCTATACTACTACATCGTTTTTCTATAATGAAATGGGATGATCAAACCCTTCATTTGCCACTAAAACAAAATTTTAATTAGAAAGGGTGCAGTGGAGATTAAATTAATAACCTCCTGATGATGATATTTTATGATGAAGGTGATAAGATCTTCCCCCACATATTTTATTATGAAAACTTAGGCTTCAATGCTGACAACCAATTAAGGTTACGCATAAGCACCAGACATATGAGCATGGTGCACTAACTGACGACATATTAATTACCCGACTACGGCAAAGCAAAAGGAGGGTTATGAGTTTGACAGGCTATGTATGTATGTATGTATGTATGTTCATGTGTTCCCTCGTAACTTCTAAACTACTTATCAGAATTCGACAAATGATTAGAAGACATATCATTAGAAGCGTCTTAATTGTCCGCTGGTTAAAGGCTATATGGGGTTTCACAAAATCGAATGTGGCGCCCTCTAGCGGACAAAACATACACAGTAAAAAAATAAAGTTAAGATAAATATGCCGTGTTTGGTATCATTTGAAAGCGCTTTACTTGTACATTTCGAATATATATTACTAGCATTTGCTTGTGACTTTACCTGTATTCATGGGCTGATTGCATATAATTCAGATCTTTTCGTTCATAGCTTTTTTACTACTTATTAGTTTATCAATTTAACTTTTGTTAATACATATTATGCGCCACAAATACACTTAAAAACACCAAAATAATACAAATAATAAAAAGTAAAAAAACTAAAACCAACTACGACAAAAAACGACGCTGAAAAAGTATAAAAGTATAAAACAAGATTTTCAGAATACTGAACTGACGTTCAGTTTAGTATTCTGAAAATCTTGTTTTATACTTTTATACTTTTTCAGCGTCGTTTTTTTTTTGTAAGTATAAATATAAGATATGAGACACCATTTATAAAGCAATAAAGATATTTCGACTATTGAATATAGGTCCAGAGTCACAGCGTCATGGTGAAGGCACGCTTCCATCCGTCGTTAAATGGATCAATCGTATCGCCTAAGGACATCATACCCTCACGTATACTGTGACGCTTCTTGCTGGATATATCAGGCTTGTCGACTACCACAGTAAAATTAACAGTAACACAACCACTACATAAAACTTTTCACAAACAATAAAAATCTCAAATATTCTCAAAGATCCTGCGGTGGCTACATACGTTTACAAAAAGGCCTTGTTGCTGGCTGATTCTAGAAGGAAAAAGATCCTTATGGTTGTAACCAACAATATTTAGATCCTTGGAAAATGTTACTTATTTATATCTGTTCGTTTTTCAGCCAAAGGACGTCTGGACAAACGCCTTCCCTAAGGGTTTCCACAACGACAAGCACTACACTGCCCGAATCCCGGAGCTTCCCGGATTTTTTCCGTGACCACCACTTAGGAACCTTTCTGCCCAACAGCCATCAGTGTGCTTACCATGAATTTACGTTAGGTGTGCTCGCTAGCGAGTGCGTCAAAAAATCTATGAAGATTTTAGTTCTTACAAGTACCCGCTAAGGTGCTGTACAATCTATCATATCATACATTTAATGTCACCTGACGTAAACTCATGGTGATCACACAGTTTAGGAGCTTTACTGCTCTTCTGTACTGTGCTAATACGCTTCGCACGAACCTGTCATCCATCGTCATACCAATCAATCGCACTTAGTCCCGAGGCGCTAACTGATTTACAGTGTACCATTCCGAATTCCAACGCATGGAATCAACGTCGGTTTAAATTTTGCATGCCGACTTGAAAATAGATTGGCTATTGTGGAATGGAATTGCGAGTCGGATGATATTATTTCTCAATTAGTTAATTGATGAATTTATTTTGCTGTGGAATTTGTTAACGTTCTATCCATTTTTTTTTTGTAAACTTATGGCTGTGACAAGATAGGTGTGCAATATAAATCTTATAGCATAACTAAACCATTAAAACAACAATATCATTTTTGTTTGAATCTGAGTGTAAAACCGTAACCCTTTTGACTGTGAAGTTTATTTAGTTGTCATTTAAATACGAGCTTGTAAAACAAACGGACCGGATAATTTAGTTCCATGTTTATTTATTGACAAACTCAAAGCATAGAGTAAATAGTGAACAGAAGCATGAGAAGGACTGCTTATTTTTTGTGAGAGTCGATTGATCTAAAATGGGGCTAATAAAAGATATCAAATTCATCTTATCATTATGGCAGTTGAAAAAATTCCTATCAGAAACAATAGATAAGTCACAAATCGTTTCTGCCGTTTGCACATGCAATGCCAAAAATGCTTTACTTGTACATAACCTTTTTTGTACATATCGATATTGCCAAACGTGTCGTGCTATGTTTTCCTGATATCATATACCTAATAATTCTTGCTATACAGGGTGTTGATTTCAATCCTCGCCATATTTATTTAGGTGATCTATCATGACTTAAATGAACGCATTATCCACCAAAATAGTTTCGCAAACGAAAGTGGAATTTTTAGCGAATATTTTCCGTGCGAAATCAACTGTAAATTGGCTCGCAATACTGCAATAGTTACGGCACCATCGAGCTACGCGGATCGCTCGCTTATCATGTCGGATAACCTACTGAAGGAAGCCACGTAAAGTAGGTAGTGTAAATAGGTATTTTTCTTTGACTAACTAAAGTTAAAGTTTGATTTAATTTTTTTTCGAAATCGTTTTTTTTACCGATTCGTGATCAGAATAAGCTACTTAATCAACTCCCTAAATATGGCGAGTATTGAAATCAACACCCTGTATTTGTTGCGGAAACCTAAAACTTATTCCGCATCCCTAAAGCAAGGTAAACATGTTAGTAAATTCGTGGAGCAAGTGTATTTCTGACACGGAACAGCGCGCATATAATTTTAGGCAAATATCGAGTTGCAAGATTGTAAATAGTGTACACTCTGTAGGCTCCATACTCAATGCCCGAAGTATGCCAATGCCCCAACTAGGTCGGGCTAGAATCGTTCTCGTGCAGTCATTTCATCTAGTTTACATGCGATTTATGCGCCATTCTGTAAGAGTTATTGACTACATACAATATTGGAGATATACAATACGTCCTTCAAAATAAACATCACAAACCAAAACTCATCTTTGAAGTTAGAGAAATCTAAGTTAAATTCTTTTTTGCAAAGAGTATAAGTATGGCTGAGAAGCATGTGCAAGGGGTATTGGCATTATTATATTTTTAGTGCAATTACTTACAAGTATTACCATTATCTCATGAGATTACGTAGGTACTTATTGCTTACGAATCTTACTATCTCGGAAAGTAAATAAGATTAAGAAATGTATTTATAATATTTATTAACATGTCAAATAGATTTCCCACAATATTGTATCAGAAAATAGAGTTCCTTTCCCACATTTAATGTTAATCATTCCAAATCCCATAGAGCGAACCGTCAATTCACGATCCCGAATCGAATGCATAACTGCCGCTCAAATCGATCCAAAAATGTATTCGTCAAATGATTGATCTGCCAGACTGGGGGTAAATATGCAAACTCCCTAAGTGGAAGAGTGAATGATTGCTTTCATAAAATTCCGCCGGCTTAACGACTCTCGCAACTTCGCCCATTCCGTTAAATATGCCACGCCGTTTGTTAATTTTGAGTTCTACAGATTCAGTTATATCGATTTCGGCTTGAGGCTGCTTGATCGCAGATTCCGAATGGAAACGATTCGATTGTTTCACTCGCTAATGCGTCGGGAGTCGAACGCCTCGGGTGTTGAAATGTGTTTTATGTACGCATACCCAATAGTTGTTTGTAAAACAAATGTAATGCAAATACTGTTTGAAAATCAGTGAAATGGATTAGAATCCAGAAGTTAGAACTTCTGCTGATTCTGAGTTACGGTATGAAATTGACTGAAGTTGAACTATGCATTTTAGATACTATAAAGTTTAACAGAAACAGATATTTATGATTGCTAAGTAAAATTGTGTTGATTTGACTGAGGGATATAGAATATAGGCAAAAATGGCTTTATCATAATTTATTAACTTAATACAAACACATGTTTTTATTGAAGTACATCTATACTTACTAATATTATAAAGCTGAAGTTGTGGAACATGACGCTCAACCACCATAAGGAGTTAAAACATTCAATTTACACAATCTTGTATATTTTTATATTATTATTATTATTATTATATATTATATATTATTATAATATAAAGCTGAAGTTGTGGAACATGACGCTCAACCACCATAAGGAGTTAAAACATTCAATTTACACAATCTTGGTTTGTCTATATACAGGGTGTTGATTTCAATACTCGCCATATTTATTTAGGTGATATATTATGACTTACATAAACGCATTATCCACCAAAAAATAAATTACAAACGAAAGTGGAATTTTTAGCGAATATTTTCCGTGCAACATCAACTGTACTATGGCTCGCAATAATGCAATATACGTTTACTGTGGCACGGGCACCCATCGAGCTACGCGGATCGCTCGCTTATCATGTTGGATAGTCTACTGAAGGATACGTAAAGTTGGTAGTGTAAATAGGTTTTTTCTTTGACTAACTAAAGTTAAAGTTCGTTTTAAATTAGTTTGCTGTTTCCTATGTGTGTGTGAGTGTATTGGAGCGCTTTCCGCCACTACCTACCGCGACGGCGGGAGTATTTTCTACACAAAATTACCAGATTCACTTCCTACATTAAAAAGGAATGTCCTTTAAGTTTAGAGTTAGGTACTTACCGATGCGACTTCAGATGCGTTTCCACGTGCCCTCCCGTAACAGTAAACCATGTTTACGTATCTACTCACGAGCACTGTACGTGTGGTTAGGCATATTCCTAACACTCACTCACTATTACCACACTCACTATCACACGTTCACACACTAACTACTCAAAACCGCACGAGAAAACAATCAAAAATCGCAAATTTGCACATTCGATGACCGAAGATCTTTGTTAACTAAAGATCCGTCCTATCATAATTAATGCTCTTATAGCAAGCTTCCAAAATACTCAAATGCAAATGATTTGTAGTAGCTCAATCGTTATTATTAAAACGATAAGAATATCAATACATTTTGATAGTTATTTCGTGTAAGTAATGAAATTAAGTTCATTTAAAATAATCACGAACATGATGATGAATTATTTTATGTAAGTTATGAAGAATGGAAGTTTAACCTGAACCTAACTAACAGCCTAACAGTCGTTCAGGGAATTTAAATTAAACGCCGATAGAAATTAACTTTAAAAGTTCTACAAAAAAGTCCGCTACAGCATATGTCTATCTTTTATGGTTGGCTCACTGTAACCTTTTTGTCTGGATGTCTGGATGTTTGTTCCTCTTTCACGCAAAAACTAATAAACGGATTTTGTTGAAACTTTACAGTATTATTATTTATAACCCAGGCTAATATATAGGCTACAATTTATGACGATATGTGACAAACTAAATTTCAATAAATAGTTAAGAGGTGAGAAATATCCTTAAAAACGCCATCTATCGACGTGCTTTTGACGGTCGTAAACATTCATGAGAGCGAAGCCGTGAAACGTATCATTAGTCCTAATTAGGAACTAAATATTACATTTATAGAACTGTTCATAATATTTAAAATTTAGTCATTATAGATATTTTATGTAATTGAATAATTCACTGTGTTTAAACGAGCAAATCAAAGTCTAAATTAGTGACCGCCATCTATCGACGTGCTTTTGACGGTCGTTAACATTCATGAGAGCGAAGCCGTGAAAAGTATCATTAAAATTTTATGTAATTGAATCATTCACTGTGTTTAAACGATCAAATAGTATTCAAACATTTAGATAATAACGTTAAAAACCATTTAAAAATCCTATGAGAACTTTTTCGACTTCTACACGGACGAAGTCGCGGGCAAAAGCTATTTGTAAAATCATCATCATCATCATCATCATCATCATTTCAGCCATAGGACGTCCACTGCTGAACATAGGCCTTTGTAAAATAATTAGACTAAATTATTAAAAGTGCCTACCCAAAGTCATTAGTCCACGCGGACGAAGTCGCGGGCACAGCTAGTCTATATATATAAAAGAAAGTCGTGTTAGTTACTTCGCTTATAACTCAAGAACGGCTGAACCGATTTAGCTGAAAATTGTCAGGGAGGTAGTTTAGAGCCAGGAGAAGGACATAGGATACTTTTTATCCCGTTATTTATTGCCATTAAGGCGGAACAAAGTTCGCCGGGTCAGCTAGTAATTAATAATTTTATTCAAAAGTGTAGACACGCGTGACTCTCCATCCTAAATCTAAATGCGCTGTAATGCTTAAAACACAGGCAGTATGAATTTAAAATAGGAGTAGCCAAACTTTTATGCAGTTTACTAACATTTTGCAAATGTTATTCCGCTGCTAGTTTCCATACTGGTGCGAAGTTGTTATCTAAATTCACTTTATTTTATGTATTACTTTGAAATAATGCTTTCAAATAACTTTTCAGGTGAAGTAACATGAATAAGTAAATGGCTTTGTTTATACGTTTATTTTTGACTAGCTTCTTCATGCGACTTCAACCTTCCTTAAAAGGGCTATCTAACACTGAAAGATTTATTTTAAATCGAACCAGTAGTTCATAGATCATTGCGTTTAAGCAAACAACAAACAAACTCTTCATCTTTTTAATATTAATATATTAGACGTTAAAAATGCACCGAGAAACTATCTCGGTTTAAACATTTCAACGGTGATAAACGATTTACGACTGCATCGATTCTGTATCGTTTTTAAGCGAATGTCTGTATTCGATATGAGGAGTATCGAAATCCCACAATTTGACTATTTCAGAATCGCTCGTAATATTCATTTCATCATAAGATCCAATAACTGAAATATGAGTAAAACACCAATAAGCATTTAGCGTAATTATTTATGGTTACATAAATCTTCTTAGGGCTATAGTTCACCGGGACACCATGGCGGCGCAACCAGTCGCCGCTACCAACAAAATGTATGCAGCTTTGCGCAACCAAACGGACACCAGGTGAGTAACTCTCTATAGAACTGTATACATTTTGTTGGTAGCCGGCGACTGGTTGCGCCGCCATGGTGTCCCGGTGAAATATAGCCCTTATCGTCGTCGTGATAGGTGATTTGCAGATAAATGTCAGAACATACCTTGGGAAAAGAAAAACAATAGAGTCGTCCTTTAAAAATAGCCCTGTAAAACTTAGTTAGGTTCTTACTTTTAGTAACATTTCATACCAATGCTTGATTAATACGAAAATAGCTTAATCAATTATTTGAGTGCTTGTGCCTAATAATAAGACTTCTTAACTAATGTAATAAATATTGAATGTAATAAAGCCCACGCTTGGCCGTGATTCCGGCCAAAACTTCAGGGATAAGTCTATTACTTAATTATCTGAGATAAGGCAATATTAAAGTATTGTTTCATTCGCTACGGACCCCCAAAAACTGAGCATCTGAACAAGCAAACTTGAGCACTATAAATGAGGGGAGCTTTATTAATAGCCTAAGTTCGTAAGAGGCTGAAATAACATCTAGGTAGGTAATACAACCGGACGACTTTTCTTTTTTCCTTGGTCTTAGTTGGCATTTTAGTATTTAAGGCCGTGATTTAAGTAAATTATGTTCAGTTATAATATCTTTGCAAATTATTCATACTGGTCAACCAAACTAACTCCCGTATTCACAAACGATGCTTGCTTAAGAGACGCAGCAAATTGGACGCACAAAGTTGAATAGAGCTCTGTGATTGGTTCGCGTGTGACCCTGTGCGTGTAAAATGTCTTCAGGATACAGCCAACGTGACTGCACCTGCAATTCAACGTAACCGCGGCGCAACGTTAATGCGGTAAAGATACATTTTTATACAATCTGAACATAACTGAATTGCAATTATTGACAATGACTGGACTACGCTACTACACAGGACACATGCACATTCACCTAAAAATAAAAAGATTTTGTACTCTTATGTAATAAAATACATTACTTGGTTCAAAATAAAGAAAGGTTTTACTACGAGTATAATAAAGAGGAAAGATTTAATTTCTGCTTTGTTTGTATTGAATATACTCCGAAACGAATAGACCGATTTGAAAAATGTTTTCACTGTGTTACGAGTTCGCCAAACCAGCTAGTATTTTATAATCTGTACCAATACGTATGCGTCACAGTTAGGCCAACTTTAGGCGAAACAATGGTTAAGCCATAATTTATTTTTCCACTGTTCACAAAACAAACATAGTTAAATGTTTGCTGTGACACACATACCACATAGAGTGCGCTGAATTATTAACGCGTTAAGAGAAGTAGCCTGGCATTGATTGGTTAGTTGGTTCAGATATAATTAGTGCCCACAAATTACTACCACAGCTACCAATTATGCATAGATCTCGACCTATAAGTGGGTTAGGTTAGACGTATACAATGATGTATTACGTGGATTTTATAACTTGTTTACTAAAATACTGTCTACGCACCAAAAAAACATGCTTCGTCGATTTTTGACATATTGGATAAAGTCATGGCAAGTTCATGTCGTCATGTTCTGGAGTGGAGACCACGTAGCGGAAAACGCAGCGTGGGAAGTCCACCCACAAGGTGGACCGACGACCTGATAAAGGTAGCAGGAAGGCGCTGGATGCAGGCCGCTACCAACAGTGCAATGTGGAAGTCATTGGGGCAGGCCTATGTTCAGCAGTGGACGTCCTGTGGCTGAAATGATAATGATGATGATGATGAAGTACATGTCAACTAAAATAGAAAGACACAGGTCTTAACGCGACGTTTATTAATGAGTTACATTGTATACTCACGGCTTGACGTTTAGGCTGACATAAAGTACATATCGTCGACATTATTTCCTTTGAAATAAAGCGGTCAACACTACCTACTACTGACCTATATGACAACTTCTCCGAACTAGAAATTCCCCTGGCTACCCGGCTCAACAAATCATATCTCAATAATGTTAGCTGGACGGTCGATGACCGAGAGAACGCTGGTTCCCATTCTGATACGACTTCACAAAACGTCACCAACTGCTTGCTAACCGTGGCTATTTTGGGTGAGACAATACTGCGCTTAATCATTCGCTTAAGAACAGAGTTCAGAAATAGCTTGACTGCCTCTGAGGAATGATGAGCATAGGATTCATCATCTTCATCATCATCATCTCAGCCATAGGACGTCCACTGCTGAACATAGGCCTCCCCCAATGCTTTCCATGTTGCCCGGTTGGTAGCGGCCTGCGTCCAGCGCCTTTCTGCCACCTTCATAATGTCGTCGGTCCACCTTGTGGGTGGAAGTCCCACGCTGCGTTTTCCGGTACGCGGCCTCCACTCCAGAACCTTGCTGCCCCATCGGCCGTCAGTTCTGCGTACTATGTGCCATGCCCATTGCCACTAAGCATTAATTAAGTCAATATTGTATGACATCACTGTCGATAGATCACGTTTCAGTAAGTGCAATTACAGACCCCTTGTTGATATTTGAAACTCAATACTATAGAGAGAAGGGACGATGAAAATCGTAACGTCTTGACGCAAGCGAGTTCCTACCATTTGCGAATGTTCGGTTGGGAGCGAACATCTTCTTATTCTGTTTCGCTCCTGGCAGATGGATCATGGTCGTGGTCACGTTGAGGCATTCACGTTGGTTGTAGAAGCGGATACAGCTCTCAGCACGATCACCCGCCATCTCTCTCTATTGGCTGATTGCCTGGTGCAGTCACATACGCGGTTTCTCACAGCCGATTTTACTTGGCCAGTTCAGCGCATAGGTGACCTGCCATGCGATGAGAGCGAACATAGATGATAATGGTACATATCTGCCATGTAAGTGCCTATTCATTCTCGCCTTGAAAAGACCCGGATTATATCAAAGTCAAAGTCAAAGTCAAAATTTCTTTATTTGTTTGGACTAATAAATAGTTCTTACAAATCGTCATTTTGCTCTTAAGGAGCCTCTACATGTCTCATAATCTTTTTACCCTACCAGCGCTTCGAGACCAACATTTGGCAAGTGCTGAGAAGAAGCGCCGCAACAAACTCAGTCACCACTGTCTGCCGGTTAATATAAATAAATAGAAATAGTAGTAGTAGGTACATTCGATTCAGGAGCAGTTCACTGAATTTACCATGCATTCTTGTATGGTGTATCTTATAAGAATGGGTATACAAGATTGCGTGGTATATTAAACAAGGTAGTGACGTGCTAATATCTAGACTTACATATTAAGATACTAGTAGAAATGACTCGCATACATAAATTTGAATAGCTTGGATTGACCAGTCCCCGAAAGCAGCGCCTGTTCACAGACATGACGAGTGAACCAGCCATCGCTTCTATCATCGGTAAAGACAGACAGTCCCTAGCTATTCGCATTATAAAAGAGTCATCGAAACGCTTAGTGCGAGCTGGTGGAATGTCAACAATATAGGGATGGTACGCTAACCTACCTAAGCACCGTCTAAGCTTAAGCAAGCAATATTCGCACTCAAAAGATACAGAAAAGTGTTACGAAATTGAGTTCAAATCGGCTGTAAAACGTTTTGGTCCGCGACCCGTGTACTGTCAGCGTCGTAAAACTTTATTCAAATTAAATTCGCTTGTTAACGACTACAGTTTGTTACGTCTATCGTCTGAAGCAATCGCGTGAACGAAATTAGCCCATTTAATATCCAAAGATAAGGCTTTAATATTAAAGAAGTAAGTTTTTATCGCCTTCGTTAGACGATTTAAATGAGACTTTTTCTTGGGTGCCTGATAATTTTATTTTTATTAAGTTTATTTCACAAGGCAAAGCTGGATGGGGAGCTTTGGAAGGCCTATGTTTAGCATTGAAGATCCTGTGGCTGAAATGATGATGATAATGATTAAGTTTATATTTTACTTAGCGAGATGATTGTGTAATGCTTCAACCACACCAACCGGTGCGATCACGGCACAAACATAGGGAAATGACAGGTCGCGTGAACTGTCATGGGTCGCGCGACCTGTCATTGTCATTGGCGATCTGCACGCGTTGATGTGGTTAAAGCTTAACTTATTATTATCTTATATTGAGAAATATCTAAATATTATGACATTGAAGATCAATCCATTATATCAGTGGTAAAGTGACAAAAACAACCTCTTCACACATTTTAAGCCTTGAAGATCCACGAAAAAATAAGCAGCATGAGTAACAGCGCGCAATAATAGCGTAAAACATTTTTATACGATACGTCGCCTACGCTCTACTTACGCTTAAGGTGTACACTTAAACGCTCACTTAGGCACTAGATTTATTTTTCCAGTAAAATTACTAAGGCGTCGACGTATGAGTACCTATGTAATAAAACCCAGACACTGATTCCCTATCGTATTTTTCAATGGTAGAGAGAGAGAATAGTACTAACCTTTGTTATCGAGTCGTATTTCAGTTCGGAAGGTTTTCAGCCATATTCAGCTGAGTCGGGGACCCATTGTGATGGGCTGGGAACGAATATCCTTTGAGGCAGGTCACATTATTGCGCCCGACTTTTGTTTGTGTGCATTGATTGCGGAGATATAGGGATGATTGCGTTGCATTTTTATGTGGAGGATGTTACTTTTGTGTCACTAATGGCGCTTATGCACCGTTTTCTATTCTATTGAACGTAGGAAGTAGATACAGTCTAATTTTACGTTAAAATAATTTGGATTTTAAACTTGCATCTGTAGAATTGAGATTTCTTCATACATTATATTAATTTCTCAATATTTTTACTAGGCAATCAAACCCATTAAGAAACTTACAATTAGGTAACGGACTCTAGAAATAGAAAACAGATGTTTACAAACCCGTATTTCCATTCTCTTGATGATGAGCCACCATATTATATTCATAAAAATCTATACACATGTTTATGACCTGAATTCATTCGTTTCTTTCCAACCCATTAGTCCATTTGTTTAATAACAGCAGCAGCAAACTCTACTTTTTTTGCTGAGTGAAATAATTTAGATATAGTTTGGAATAAACGCAACTTTATTTCGGCAACAATGGCATTGGCACGGATCAAATTTAACTCTCCACTCCGGAAACGCTTTGGTTACGTAAACTGCACAGCTAAAACAGATTAAGTAACATCTCTTACCTACACACTACCTTATACATATATTATAAAGGTTACTAAACCTTTGTTTGTCACCTGTCATCCGCTTTTCACCGGAGGGAAGTCGAATCTTAACTTCGAACTCCTATGTTCTTCTGATTAATTTCGTTGCGGGTCCAATGACAGTTTAACTTTCCCCCGGGACAAACTTGACCTTCATTGGTTGGGTTTTTATGGCGGTCGAACTGTAGAACTACACAGGAGTTGCAGTGGTGGGAAAGAGAGGTGGAAATAGTCTCGTACCACACTACCTAATTATGACGGCGGTATTGGGATCGAGTCCTGCCGGGGGCTGTTACCCTGAATCATACGTCGGAGGACGCGGACGGTTTGATTAACGAACGCTTTAAAACAGACACTTTAAGTCTTTACGAAAGACGCTTTAGTCTGTACTCCACAAGATAAGAGTTTATACATATGGTTTAATAATGAAACTCAATCAATATCAGTTCCGTACCACAATTTTGAAGAATACCTTTAGTTTGTTTTGGTTGCCATTGTTGAAATAGTTTATTCAGTACATAATGCCCTTTTTAGGGCACTGCTGTTAGCTTTAATGCACGTAAACTAAGGCTGATTTGCTGACTTTAACGGTAACAATAACGATAAACCGGTACTTTTTGTATGGAGTTTGACAAATTTTTGACGTTTGTGAAAGTCAAAGTAAGATGGAGCAACCCAGTCTTAGGCTTCAAAATACCAATTTCATGCTTGAATCTCTAAATCAAGTTTTGGATTCCGATTCATACTTAATACAACCCCAATTTAAATTCTTACTATACTCGTATATTGTGATCCTATATTTCCACCTGCCTACTGCCTCCTCCGATGTTGTACTAACTAAAACCACCAACGTAAAACCGTAGTTTGATTTGCTAACAGTTTTATTGCGGATTTGATGCCAACTTTTATTAGCTATGTGAAGTGCTGATCTGCTCCTTTAAATTGGAAGTTGGCGCTGGGGAGTTGTAAGTTGGACGCTTGTTTATGTTGGTGGATGGTTCTGAAAATATTATTAGGGAAGTTTTTGCTGGGTAGTTAGTATTGTTTTCATAATTAACTGGCCTTTGCCCATAGCTTCGCCTACGTGGATTTTAGGTAGTGGTGAAAGAATTTTAAAAGGTTTAGTGGTTGCAGAGATTAATAAATGACATCCTGCAGTCATTCACAAACTACGCCTCTTTTATTAAAAGTTATTACATAATGTAGGGAATGATAGAAAAAAGGGTTAAAATTTACCTATTAGCAAAAGCTCGACTACTTTACAGAAATCCAAAGTTGAAAATCAGACTTCTCTGATTCTAAGAGTCTTGTTCCACTTCTATACATCTATCTCTATCTAATAATATTCGCAATTCAAAGCGCCTACGTAATTGTTTACTATATTTCCTCGGCGTATTTACATGAGGCCGTTATATTATCTGAAAATGACACGGTTACGATTACGACACTGTTGTGAGGAAATCTATTACAATATTGAGTGTATATTTAAAGAATTCTTAAACAGATACAATCCAAATCCTGACTATTTTTACTTTATTTTATTTACAAAAAACAGATTTTTTTTTAAAACTAAGGCAAACTTAACTCTAAACAAAATAAAAATATAAACTTATTTTACTCAAAAATAAAAGTGTGTCCGTGAGGCAAAGAGGCGAGAATGCTGGCTGCATTTCCTCGCTGAATGGCAATACTAAGCCTTTGTGCAAGGAAAGAGCCAGCATTTAGATTTTCCGAAATTTTAATTAATTTAGGGGAAATGGTCCGAAACAGTAATTTAGCATTCGGTCCCCAAGGTCCGAAGGTCTCGACACCAAAAGGCGCAAATATGTAGTCATTAGAAAGTGACTCATATTTGCGCCGTTTGGCTAACTCAGCCGACTCTGCTGCAGCCCCAGCTTTAGCAACTGATTCCCTGAGGTGGGAAGGGGCTAAAGTATCGACACATGTAGCGTCCCAAACTAAAGCCCGTCCCCGTTCCCAGGGAACCAGAGTGAGACCATCAGGTCTCTTGCCATCATCACGGACCAATCCACGTGGTTCTAACGTGGAAGGAACGTTGATGCTGGCAAGGGCTCTCCTGATGGCGTCGTTGAGAGCAGCGTGTCGGGCGAGACGACCAGCACTTTGCTGGCAACATAGACCGTGGTGACCGAATTGGTCCACCTCTTTGCCACAGGGACACGTGTGGGGTACACAGATTGGTGCACCGAGGCGTAAGCCCACACACACCCGGAAAGACTCGTTATCAAAAAATGTTCCGAGATTTTTGGAGGGAAGTGCATTTAGCATACAATTGAAATCAAGTGCCAATATCTGCGGAAGGCATGTCATACATAATTCGTTATTTTCAGAACAATTCAGATTTAACTCAATAAAATATGTTCTTTTGTTTTAAAATGAACGATGTGTTTTTAAATCAAACCTCAAATGTTCTCCGTCATGAACGCTTTTAAACTCATATTGTTCAGTGAATTCCTAAAAAGTAGTCTAATTAATTATTGAAACTCTTATCATCTTAAATCTGTGGCCATTTGGCCGAAATTTGGACTTATTTTCAGTCTCGCATGCCCCGCGTACGCCCCGCGTATGCCCCGAGTATGCCCCGCGTACGTACCGCATACGCCCCGCGTACTTCCCGCATACGCCCCGAAGTAATGTGAATAAACCTTTAACAACTCCCAAAAAACAATTCGGCGCACTTGTAATCCTCGTTAATACACGCTGCCCGTTCGCGTATCGTTAATATTCACGAGCGTGTTCTCGCAACAAACCCAGCCGGTTAGCGAATCAGCATTAGTATCTTTCACCAAGTTTCGGAACAAAAGTAATGCTTAGGATGCCTGTCCACTGAAGCGGAGTGAGGTAGCGGAGCGGAGAAGAGTAGCGAGTTGTGTGTGTCTATCAGTTTATAATATAACGCGTGAGATTGTAAACTAACAGTGCGTTAGGTTAGGTTAGATTGTGATCCACGTCAGATTATAATCTGACGGAATTCACAATGTTACGGTGACATGTCCATAGAAATGGAGCGAGACAGAGGAACGCGACGGAGCGGAATTGCGAGCATTGCCTGTACATAGACGCGGAGCTACGTGGCGGATCGGAGCAAGAAAGTAAGTGTGGCGGAGTTACGTACGTGTTTTTCCATAAGCAAAACTAATCCACGAGCACGCAACGACAACGACTCATTTCATTTCTCCACTCTGCTCTCCGGTATTTTATGAAACTTTTAACTACTTCACAATTCCTAGTCTACTTATTCTTAACTTGTATGTATACCTACTTATAAATTGTACAAATAAATATAGGTATTTACTTTTGTTAGACTCATCCTAGTGCATTCACCACAATAGTCCAGCGGTGACGATCTCGATTCAGCCATAAACACCGACACCATTGGGCTATCTATTATTGGCAGGTTGGCCGTAATAGTAAGGACAATCTGGTCAGGTGGAGATTCTTGGATGGCTTAAACATGGAGTGCAGGTGCGGTTTTGTTCCCCAGTCGATAAAGCACCTGATGTGCCCTAAGTGCCCAAGCAACTGCACTCAGGAGGATTTGATGAGTGCTACTGATAACGCCACTCTTGTGGCGGAGTTTTGGGCTGACACTGTGTAGGTTTGTTATCGACACGAAAAGAAGTAGAAGATTGGGCTATTGTCACCACTGAAGAGAAGCGGACATTTTTTAACATCGCTCCGCTATTTCACTCTGCTCTCATGGACAAGCAGCCTTACTCTCGTGTTAATAGTATCAACAGTTCTCGGCTTGCGCGCGAGTAGTGAATACTTTATCGAGTTGAGTTGACAAACGAATGTTACAAGGCCTTTGTTTGCTTGTTATCTTTGTTCATTAGTTTACTGTTGAGCGTTGTACAGACAGCAGATCTAGCTAAACTTTGAGATATATTAAGGTACTGTAAGCTCTTAAACTTTATATTCTAGACGACTTTAATGAAGTACTAATTAAACACGCTGTGATAGTGAAATAAACACTGTCTGACAATCTTTGGAATCAAAATTAAAATCGCAATCATGTGTTGATTTCAAATGTAAGCAACGTATTAGTTTGTAAAGATAGATTGATGGATTTTTGAAATCCTTTCACTCAAAAACTTAATCAGGTAGGTATACATACCTGTTTAACCTTGTTGTGTAGAAGGCTGTAATACCTAATCAAACAAAAATAAATCTAGTTTATAAAACAGAAGTTTTCTTCAAAGTCTAGAAACATTGGGAGCACAACAAAAACAACCACTACTTGTTGAAGTTAACGAAAACCTAATTGAAGTTGTTGAAATTAGTTCAACCAGCTAATTCTATTTTCGCTTTATTTGAAAATCCCGTTAACATAGCAGGTTGCAGTAGAATCGTTGCAACGTTGTCGGTGGTAGTTATCAGGGAAAATCTACATCTAATATACTTTTTTAATCACTGATCCTTTGACTAAACTCTGGGTATTGATCAAGGTGGATCAATTCAATTCTAAGGCTGGGTTGCACCATCTTACTTTGACTTTAACAAACGTCAAAAATCTGTCAAACTCCATACAAAATACACCGGTTGTCGTTAAAGTTACGGTCAAAGTTAGGTGGTGCAACCCATCCTAAGTATAGTTTGCAACAGAATTTTAAGCTAAGAGCCAAAGCACACGATGCGTTGCGGCGCCGCACCGCAAAGATTTCTCCGTGTCGCGCGACGCGGTGCCACACCGCTCGTGTGCCCGCCACAAGATAATTTCTACTCGTAATGTAAGACATTATTGTTCAATTTTGTTGGATTATCTAGCTCCGCATAATGTCTGTGAACGAACAGTGGTGCTAGTTACATTTTTACTCAAATTTTAAGTAGGTATTTTATAAGCCCTCCGTGTAACTGTTTGGTGTCCCAAATAAAGAGAGAGAAAAAATAAGACGACGCAGCGACACCGCTCCGGCGTCGCATCGTAATAACCATCGTGTGCTTAGGCTCTAATAATCCCGCATACTTGGATAATGTCCCGTGCATTCCAACGCAATATCTCCAGATGTATGGATATAATTGTACTGAGGTACAATTTGGTTATCCGTTATTGGCTCCCACTGAATACACCTTAATTATACGAACAGAAGTGATCTCAGTAATTTCGCATCCGAAACCACAGCAGCAAAATAATTATACTAAATCAGAGTTGCCCCAAACTCATTAGCAAATTAGCCCGTATTACGCTGAGCGAAAGTGGAGACGATTGTCAAAAACATTACACTCGTCAAGCAGTCACCTTGATTTAGGCTTTGATTCGCGGGGGCTCAGGTAGGAATAATTAAACAAGGGGAATTTAATCATCTGTGTATTTTTGGGGCAAATAAAACTGTGATATGCTTGAGAGGATTAACCCCGTAATTCACAGATGCTTGCTTAAGTGAAGCAGCAAATCGAACGCACAGCGTTCAATAGAGCTCTGTGATTGGTTTGTGTGTCACCCTGTGCGTCCTTCGCACTGTGAGACCTCATAGCTAGTAATGTTTGTGAATATGGGCGTAAAATTTCAGGTTTTCAGGAGAATACGAGAGCTTGGTTCTCTACTTTGAAAAACATAGGAAAGTGCACATGGCCGCATGGCTTAGGCTGAGTTGCACCACCTAACTTTAACGGTAACTATGACGATAACCGGTGCTTTTTGTATGGAGTTTGACAGATTTTTACGTTTGTCAAAGTTAAATTAAGATGGTGCAACCCAGCCTTAATGTTTTACAATCTATATATATAAAAGAAAGTCGTGTTAGTTACTTCGCTTATAACTCAAGAACGGCTGAACCGATTTAGCTGAAAATTGTCAGGGAGGTAGTTTAGAGCCAGGAGAAGGACATATGATACTTTTTATCCCGTTCGAAATTTAAAAAAAAGTCTGCTTATTTATTGCCATTAAGGCGGAACAAAGTTCGCCGGGTCAGCTAGTTATAGCCTGACCAGGAACATAAAAACCCTCGCCATGTTGCGGAAAACTAATGGTACTAATTTCTTTTAATGGCAACAGTAACTGAAAACTTCATTGACATGTCACCTTGCATGTCAGTCTATTGTTGTCAAAGTGTAAACAAACTTTATTTTAAATGTGTGCAATTGATTTTGTGAATTAAATTGCTAAAATATTTTTATAGTCGTGAAAGAAAAGTGGTTCACGATGTGTTAATGTATTTTTCGAAGAGAAATACTAAGGGTTCGGACAATATTTTCATTGAATAATGTTTCCGACAAAGGTTGTCAAATTGACTGACATGTTTATCGTATGGTACAGTCCACTATGAAAATTAGCTGTAGTCTGTTTCAACTACCTATTTTAAAGTTTTTTGTCACTTTCTAAGTTTTGAATTTTATGGAATTGGGAAAGAAGTACCGAGTTTGAAGCGTTCATGAGCAGACATTGCAGTTGAATATTTAATTTATTTAAACCAGGTTATCTTTAATAATATTTTTCGTTAATTCATGAAAATATCAAATTAGCCCGTAATCCTGAATCCTGATACATAAATTTAGCCTATTAATTTAACACATGTACGACTGTACTCAGTGTTGCACTATCAAATGCAATTGAAGCGCCTCTGTGCCAGGGTTTTTATGTTCCTGGTCAGGCTATACGTCATATTCTTCTTATTCAGGAAAACCAAACCAAAGTAACCGACATAGCTCGCAGAATTGCTAAAATCAAGTGGCAGTGGGCGGGGCACATAGCTCGTAGAGACGATGGCCGTTGGGGCAGGAAAGTTCTCGAGTGGCGACCACGGGCTGGAACACGTAGCGTGGGCAGGCCTCCTACTAGGTGGACCGACGATCTGGTAAAGGTCGCGGGAAGAGCCTGGATGCGGGCAGCGCAGGACCGTTCATTGTGGAAAACCTTGGGGGAGGCCTTTGTCCAGCAGTGGACGTTATTTGGCTGAAACGAACGATTCTTCTTATTGTTCGTTACGCTCTTGGCAGAGCGGTCGTGGTCACGTTGAGGCGTTGTTCAACATCGGTTCTAGAGGCGGATTGTCAACGTGAAATTGTGAACTCTGTCAGTTTATAATATAACGCGTTAGATTGTAAACTAACAGTGGGTTAGGTTAGGTTAGATTGCAATTTAACTACGTCAGATTAAAATCTGATGGAATTCACAATTTTACAACTCTCCGCACGATCTCCCGCCATCTCTCTCTGTTGGCAGACTGTCTGGTGCAGTCATATTATCCTACGTCAATAATAATTGCATCTTTTTGAATCCCGTGGAAGACAAATTAATGTAAGTGTAATTAGCCCTAGAATTCATACCCGATGCTATGTCATGAACTTTATTTACATAGTTTAGAAATACCTAGTATCTATCTATACCTATTGCTTTTAGTTAGTACTTAAAGGTGAACTGGTGAAGTCAACTAGTTACTTAGTTGACTTCACCAGTTCACCTTTATGAATCTGTGAAAACTGATCTCCCCTTGTCACTTTACTTTGCTACAATTTTACCGCAGTAAATGTGAACGTACCTCATAGAAGAAACTTAGTGCCTGAATTTAAATCACATGATAATGTACCCAAAGAGAGAAATTTAAAAAGCCATTCTCCAGTGTTGGTCTTTTAAAGTAATTTAAAGCTTCGCTTAAATTTTTCCAATGGCTTAGCGTTTTAACTTTTTTGTCTCACATAATGTTAACCTGGCTAACTGCGGACTTACTTTGGTTATTATTTAAATCCTTGTTAATCTTGCCGTTAAATATACCTAACTACGGTTCCGCTGGTTTTAAGCAACGAAATGCTGAAAATGTTTTTCGGGCATATTTACCGTTGTATGAAATAACATTTTATGCTTTAGACTTTTGCCGCTGTTGGTATAAATTCTGTTAAAATAATAAAATACTCGTACCAACCAACATTACCACTCCAACCTCATCTAGGTTTTGTTCAAGAGTTAGGTACTACGGTTTTTAAAACTTTTAGCCATTTTGATACCTAATAACATTTGGTAGGTACAAGGGTACGAACGGACTTACGCCCGTATTCACAAACATTACTAAGAAGTGTGAGACTTCGCGTGCGCATGGAGGCACAGGGTGACACACGAACCAATCACAGAGCTCTATTCAACACTGTGCGTTCGATTTTCTGCTACACTGAAGCAAGCATCGTTTGTGAATACGGGCGTTAGCTTTTTAACTACAAGCAAAATCGCTCACGCTGTCTCTACGCTTACATTTTTACACTACGCAACGAATCTTAAATTCTCTGTTTTGTTTAATTTTCTGGTTAGCTGGAAGAGAATGCCACATGGCATTAAGCTCGCCTGTTGTACCACTGTATTTTTATGTGTGCAATAAAGATTTTAAATAAATAAATAAATAAATAAATCTTAAAAGCAAAGAAGTTATCGGCAATAAATACACTCGACATCAATTATCCTGCTTTCGCCTCCGAGATTTATTTTACCATGTAGTACCCCTGTACGACAACCCAATCCGCACACAATATTCAGCGTAGTAGTATTAAAAAACAAAAGAGCGGGCAACCCCACCCCTACCACGCTGTGGGCTCGGTGTCCGAGCGGTCTCATTCCTTTGTGCGCACGCGCAACGACCGCACGCAGTATAAGAAAAATGCTTAAGTGACGTCACCAGGACGTTTTTACCGACAAAAAACGTAATTATTTTAAGTTGTGCAGTGTAGTGACGAGAATTAGACCCAACAAAAGGTTGGTTGTAACAACTATTTTGTGCAAGTGCTCGTACATTTTTATTATAAGCGTTGTGACACGACGCGTAACTTTGACCCATTTTTAGCTCCAAGTTAACGCGCGATGTTAACCAGTAGCCATTTTTTTGCTCCGAGGTAATGCGAGATGTTACCCAGTAGCCATTCTTACCCCCCCCCCCCTATCTATCATTTACCGTCATCCGCAGACCAACCCCCCCCCCCCTAATTTAGAATGACGTAATATATGGACGGCCCCTAACAGGACTTACTAAAGTACCTACTCGTATTATTATGACATTTGTTGAAACTAAATTTGGTAAGTATTGCCTACTTACTACTAAATTAAGTTAGTGTTATAGTAAGTACTATAACACTAATTATTAGTTTTCTTTGTGTAATGAAGTCATTACACAAAGAAAACTAATAATCTCTAAGAATAAATCTGGATATGAAAAACCTACACACAGCAAAATTCTAACAGTAAGAAGGATAAAAGTATTTACTTAATAATTTATTTGATGCATTTAGCTGCATACCATGCCTGTAAAAGTAAGATTTTATGCACAAGAGCCAAACAAACAAGTTTAAGCTTGTAAAGAACTTCCAAACCTATTATTATGTAGAATAAGTTCTTAAAAGTGACATAGTATTTAAAAGTTTTCATCTATTTTTATTTATGAAAATAGCCTTGTCTCCGTCTGTATCATTACCATCAAAATATTACTATTATCTTGAACTCCATTAACATTGATGATTGATTGATACTTTATAACAGACAGACAGACAGACAGACAGACAGACAGACAGAGTTACTTTCGCATTTATAATATTAGTTGGGATGTTAATCATTTATTAAGAAATTAAATGTGTTTTTCTTTAAGGGTATTTATTGGGCTTTCAAATAACACCAATATTGTTGGGGCACCATGATTGTGTCAGAAGAAAATCGTTAAAGTTCGCGTCGCGGAAGGTGCGGTTTATTTGATGTTGAGTATAGTTTGGTTCAAGAGAATTTCATATGCATAATAATATATACAATACCTACCTATTGCACATACGGTTTTTTTCTCGCAAGCGGTAAACCGCCAAACCGCGAGACCGCCCTAATCGTACACGCGGGAAAAAGCCGCAGTGCGGACGCTTGCATTAGTTTTACTTGGTTATAAAAAACGCCCAAGGTCATTGAGGACTCTAATCGCCTTAAAAACCGCGGCGGTTTAGCATGTAGGTACCTAATAATTATTAAATAGCTAGCAGACTTACCGGACGTTTACTTCAGTCGTCTTCGTTTAGAGGCCAGCTGTTTTTGGTCTACCGATCCAGGGTCAGCCTGTAAAAAATAATAAGGGTTGAGGAATGAGGTTGGCATATGATGAATGGAAAATGATATTGCCCATAATGGCGCGAACAGCTGGCTTATTCTAGAACTAGTTTTTGCCCATGGTTTTGCCTTCGTGGTAATACAATGTCGTTATAAATTATAGCTCTTGTTATTCTGATGTATGTACAAAAATACTGTAAATGTTCATCAAAATCTGTTCCGTAATTTTGCGTGAAAGAGTAAAAAATATCCGTCCGTTAAAATAGATATTGTTGCAATAAATCCCGTGAAGTGATAATTTTATAGTAAAAATGCAACATAATAGTTTAAAATATTAAATATACTTACATCCATTCTCACAAACGTTCACCATAATTTAGAATATTAGTAGGATTAAAAATAAAAAAGTATTCCTACTGTAAATATCAGATCTCAGGGTAAAGAACAGGTGTTATACAATTCTGCAAAGGTAATAACCAAACTTCAGTCCCAAAAGTTCTTAGACATATTTTCTCTCACAATGCCTCAGAATACAGAACAAACCAGAAGGAGTGTTCGATAACATTTCTACGCGGCAACTTGTGTCCAAAATACTTCCCCTCCCGCGCCCCTCTACCCCCTTTAGTGTTACTAGCGCCGTGTGACACCCCCATTTTTGGGGTAAAATTATGTAATTTTTTAAAGAGATGTTAAACAAGTAAAAAATAAGTAAGTGAAATAAGTACACACGGCCACAGTGTTAACTATCCATTTCCGTTTTTGCTCTCGCTCTTATCAATAATGGTGATTCTTTGCGATAGAACGAGACGACATGACTGGCCATAGGCATAGATAGTACCTACCTACCTATGAATTTAATTTTTACTCCGAAGTAACTAAGTGTAGATGATTATTTATTTCTATTAAATAGTGTAATATACTACATGTAGGTATAATATGTTATTTAACACTTGAGGACTCGCGCATTAATTTGTAACATTCATACTCGCTACCGGGTGCGCTGGACCCAGTATATAAAATCCTATGTATTTTTCAAAAACTCTTAATAAAATTTAAAACTACTTTATTAGAAGGATAATATGATATAAACAAAGACAAAATAATAAACCAAATAGTCATATTTATTGCTTTTTTCTAAAATAACAACTTATTTAAAAAATTGAAGGTTTTTTGGCAAAATGAAGGTTGTTTTTGAAAATTTCTGTAATTAATTATTTTAAAAAATACCTTGTTTATTTTCGTAAACTACTATGATTTGTCTACTTATACCAATTGACAATTAATGGGAAATTACTATAAAACATTAAAAAATTCACTTTGTTTACCGGGTCCAGTGGACTCAAAAACACATTTTTCGTCTGTAGCAATCACATGCAGTGGGCTATTTGACGATTATGACCGCTATTAGCTGTGCTACAATGTCGTGGAAAGGTACTAAGAGGGACAACATCGCAAACGTCAAACTTTAAAAGTTATTACACAAAAATTGAAGTACTGGGTCCGTTAGACCCATTAGCGAGTCCTTAAGTGTTAAAAGTCAATTACAAAATTCGAATATAAATTTTAGAATGCCAAGTAAAACAAAAAAGAAACTTAAGGTTCTTTATTATGTAAACATATCGACAACAAAACATTTGTTTACGGCGCAGTAGTGCTTTTAGTTTAACTTTTCTTGGAGTCAAAAACAGAATCCAAATCAATAACATCACCAATACTTGAATTTGATTGCGAGGCAACTCTGGCTGTGTATCCTGAAAGAAAATCAGAGTAAGTATGTAAGCAATAATTAATTACTTAAAATTATTATTAAATATACAAATATTGCTGCTGCTGATCTGTTGATACCAATGCCTTACTTTTGAATAAATGGGAAAGTATGAAATTCACGATAGTAATTTATTATCTCCTCATTATTTAGGGAGTAATATTATAAATTAATTCAAATATTAAAATCAAATCAAAATCAAAAATATTTATTCAGTTTAGACCACAAGTGGCACTTATAATTTAATTAATCAGGTTGTCATATTGTCATGGATGAAAATACACTAAAAACTAATTAAAACAAAAAGGATGGGGAAAATATTCCATTATTCTGTGGTAACGCTAACAAAATTAACGCGTGAATTTTTTATAGACAAATGTAATTCAATATAAAAAAGTAGGGTAAAATATTCCGTAGACTTGTGGCAACACTTACAAAATACAACCGTGATTTTTTTTGAAAATTATTATTTAATTAAAATGAATTGGAAATGTGCTACTTACGGATAAAACATGTTCCCATGCACTTTCTTCGTAATTCCAGTAGCATTCCTACATGTTGGAACGGCACAAGACGGCATAATTTAATTTTAAAGTGTCAATCTGACGGATATGTAAACAATGCGCGCGCCGGCCATTGACTAATTGCTCTAAAGTCAAAGTAGTGCGTTTTGGAGTACTTTATATGAATACACATTTACGCCCGTTGACGGTTTCGGTTTGTTCCGTATTCTGAGCACAATGCTTAATTAAAAATTAATCGTAATGAAGCCTTTACTCACTTATCCTTGTTATTTTACCCGGAAGACTTACTAAAGGCTTTTTGTATCTTTATGTAAGTGAAGCAGTCGATATTAAAAAGGACTCTGTAAAAATTATCTCAAGTATTATTCATCATCATCATCAACATCATCATCTCAGCCATAGGACGTCCACTGCTGAACATAGGCCCAATGCTTTCCATTCCATGTTACCCGGTTGGCAGCGGCCTGCATCAAGTATTATTAATTAATTCTTATTACGAAAGAAGCATTAGAAACCAAACATAATTACGTGAGTAATTTCCGTCAACTATGAGCGATGGTGAATGATAGATGGAGAAAAATTACATAACTTAAGTTATAATAAGGGCTACCGTATTTGAACTCACTAGTTGGAGCCACAGTAGAGTAAGCTCAATAGCGGACGCCAAATAGTGAGGGAAAATATGGTAGCCTTAATTAAATAGAAACACACAAAAATAGTAAAGGCAAAAAGGTCATCATGCACCAGAGCAATTCCTGACATTAATATCTACATACAATATAACAGCTCTATCGATACTCTGTTGTCCATACACGACAGTTAAACATTTATTTTAATCGTCATAATTATGCTGGAAGAGTGGGAAGAGCATGGATGCGGGCAGCGCAGCGCAGGACCGTTTATTGTGGAAAACCTTAGGGGATGCTTTTATGCAGCAGCAGACGTCATTTGGCTGAAACTAAGGAACGAATATTATGCTGATCATGTTTGGCCATCTCTAGCGGTAAAATTCAACGTTTAAATCAATAAATTAAATATTCGTATACGGATTCAGAAACTCCCAGGAACAACAAATTGTCCAGAGGGAAGCAGTTTTTTAAGTATCCGTTTTCAAAAGATAACTTAAGCTTGGAGGGTGTTGCTAGGCGATACCCTTGAGTTTTTGACCCGGGCATAACCTTTTACTGCAAGAACCGGGCATCAAAAAGGATTTGTTTTTTAAGTTTGTGCTATTGATGTTTTGTGCAAGAATTTAACACAAACAACTAGGTATGTTGCTTTGAGACTATTTTGTTTCGAACGAACGAACGAACGATAATGTTAAATAAATCGTAGGCCGGAAGACGTAGCGTGGGCAGGCCTCCTGCTAGGTGGACCGACGATCTGGTAAAGGTCGCGGAAAGAAACTGGATGCGGGCAGCGCAGGACCAGTCATCATGGAAAGCCTTCGGGGAGGCGTTTGTCCAGCAGTGGACGTCATTTGGCTGACACGAACGAAAATAGTTTGGTTAGTAATTTTAAGTGTAATTAGTTACAAGGGTATCCAAGCAATAGTTTCAATTAATTGAATCAAACTCAGACGGTTCCGGGCTTGTTACAGTCCTACTCTTTGTCCACCTTATACAAATATCAAACACACAAGTTTAAATAAATCTTCGCTGATCCAAATTGTGTCCTATGTCATGACAGTCTGGTCTATAATTGCCTGCGTCGTTATAATTGGTCGTATGGAGCAAACTATAGTTATTTGACATCGCTATCATACATTAAAGTTGGCGCTATAAACGTTAGTTTCCGAACTTGTATTAATTAAGTCATAGAAACGCAACAATTTGCTGTTTCCAATAATCGCGTCCAATACACTAGTGTGTTCACATGAATCCATTCTCTTGAAAAAATGAAAGTTGATATTTTGGTTCCTAAACCTAAACCAAAAACATTTATAAACAATTTTTGACGCTTGATTCCAACGAGTAACATAGTTACTCGTTGCGAAAAAAAACCATCAATGCCAAAAAAAATTTTTTATCCTTTTCTTACGTTACATGCTGTGGACTCAGTTAAAAATTCCGGATCAATATGTAGTACCTACTCGGTACGGTATCGTTATAGCCAATGAGATGCTGTCATAGTGACATTGACAATACGTCAATTGCAATCGCGCGGAGGCGACTCCGCGCGATTTTGTGCTAAGTGATGGATTGTATTTAAAATAAGGCAATATAATGTGAAAATTAAGTATCCAGTGTTTTATTTATGAGAATAGATCTACCGGCCTCTAATACTACCTAGTTATGTTTTTGAAGGTTGAGCTATATTGCGTTGTGGCAATAATAGATGATATTTAAAATTTTATAAGTGGATTTTGAAGCAAAACGTTTCAGATATTTCAATAAACAGAATTGAACTTTATTCGCCTGTATTCTTGGAAATTTGTAGAGATTTGATACACTATTGTTTACATTGATTCAACAAACAAACAAACCCCACAATGATTGCGTACGTCGTAGGTGGGGTGGGACACTATAAACAATAGTTAATTAAGATATTCTAATGAGGGCTTGTCAACTCGTAGGGTCCTTTAAATTGATTTAATTACCTATCCGGCGTTGTTCGCCGAGATTAAAATCGAAGGAGGCACTGTTATCGTCGAATTATTTATGGATAGACGCCAATTCTTACGTTATCAAAATGAAATATAGTATTATCACGGCTTGAACGGTACATATCTTGTTATAAATAATACTTACATGTACCTAAATACGAATATGTGTAACAATACATTATCTTCAATTTAGTTTTGCATTTCTTGTTATTGGCAGTTATGTTTGATGTGCATTAACTGAAATCTTATTTCAACGTTCCACGTTATACGTATACACAATTATCATACTTTAAAAACCATTCAGCCATAGGACGTCCACTGCTGAACATAGGCCTCCCCCAATGACTTCCACATCGCACGGTTGGTAGCGGCCTGCATCCAGCGCCTTCCTGCTACCTTTATCACCAGCTTACTTTAACCGTAACTATAACAATGAGAGGTGCTATGAAGTTTGACAGACTTTTGACGTTTGTTAAAGTCAAAGTAAGAAGGTGCAAGTCAAGCCTCAGTTTTAAAATGTTACAATTTAAATTTTGCTCATGGAATTAAAATAAGCTTTTAACACAATATGGGATAAATATCAGACGAATCGGCTGCCATTGAAAATATAGACATCCCCATTCACAATTTAAAATAAATCCTTATTTCAAATTGCGCCATAAATGGGCGGACATTAAAAAATTCAGAACCGCAGAAGCGTTGGCAAAAAGTCCAGGTCCAGGCTAAATTCCAGACTATTCTGAAATTCTATCGCGATTGTCTACGGCTCTTTGTGCAGTATTTATCTTTTGTGTAACTCATAAATCATATTTTTGACAAAATGAATGAAATGGAATATTGCGTGGAAAGTTTTGTTACTTCTACTTGGTAACATCACTATTTACGACAGATCCTTGATGGTTAATAATAAAGTTTTGAATGGTACAGACGGATTCTGAATCTGACTGTAGAATATTAGTTGTTATTTGTTAGAATTCAGAAGTAACCAGTCATCCGTAGCTTTACTTGAGAAAATTGCTGTAATATCAAATGAAGGTTATCGGTGTCTGAAGATTTTAAAAACATTTCAGTTACTTGAAATTTGAAATAAAGAGATAAAATTAATCGGATCAGTTGATTCGAAAGAGTTTTTTGTGTGAAAAAATAAATACAAAAGGTAAGGTGCCTAAAGTAGTTAGTGAAGGTAGGTCTAGTGGTAAGACCACCTGCTTTAGACGCAGAGGTCCCGGGTTCGATTCTCAGTGGGGGCAGATTTTTCTGTTCCGTTTGGTTGGTGGTAGGGCTTGTTTTAAGTCCGCCTGGCTAGCTACCATCATCTTACCTAAGTCTGTCACCATAACAACAATGTTAACAGCATTGTTCCTTCGTGGTTGAGGTTTCCGGGTGAAGCTCGCTTCCACCTTCGGCCTGATCATCACTCACCATCAGGTGAGATACAGGCCAAGAGCTTCCTCGTTGAGGATGAAAAAAAAAGGTAGGTAAGTACTCATTTTTACAGAAATATAGAAAAAATAAATATATTGTTAATTAAAGATGTTATTAAATACATACTTTGTAATTCCCAATCTTCTATCAAATAATAAATGCTACTCCGTCTACATCAAACAAAGGGTTTTGTATATCCCAAGAGCTGGAGGCATTTTTCGCACTTTTTCTTATTATTCCTTATACCTTTCATTTTTATTATGATCCGCTCTCTCTTATTGCCTTAATCGCGTTTTTTGTCTTTTATTTTTATCATTACAATTAGGTAATTAAACATTAAATATTTGGTGACATTTGTGTGTGTCCTCAAAACATCAGGCAGGTATTTATCAAACTAAATGAGTATCAATACCTTTACTTCGCTATGTACATACTATTAAATGTATAAAACCTTATTTAATAAATCAATCTAGAAGTACACTTAAGTACATATTGGTAACATAATTTAAAGACTCACGTTATTATGTTTGTTGTTCTGTGCTACAGTAGTTAAAGTAGCAATGCACTGTAAACTAAAAATACTGCATTAAAAACAAACGACAGTCAATATAAATCGCGTACTATTCACATAGGAATAACGCGCTATAAAAATCTAATGTCCGCCAAAGTGAACTAACTCTGCTTACTCTGCAAATTTAATTCCGTGATTTGAGTTCATGACGTGTAACTTAGCCGGATTAACACAAAGATGCTTTTAAATATCTCCAGTAGAGGCTTTTTGGATGTAAATGTATTACTGTGCTGTAGCCGAGGTGTTATCGCAATGGAAACTGATGCAGTAGACTTGCTTCTTGATACTTTAGGCCGGTTTTAGAATCACGCTAACGCACGCTGACCGTCAGCGCTGACAACCGAAATGTATGAAGCGTTGGCGCCGAGCGATCAGCGTCACTCAGGAACGTTCCCTTCAATAACTACATTTTGATTTGTCAGCGCCGACGATCAGCGAGCGGTCAGCGCGATTCTAAAACCAGCCTTAAAGTTTTGTTGCAACCTTGGGATCATAATCGATGGTTAGCTGCATAAGCCGCCAATGGCATCTGGTATGACAAAAACCCAGGCTTAAAGTAATACCCGATTTATGGTTTATGTCACTTGAAAAAAGTAGGCACACAAAATTATTTTTAAGTTGTAGCTTGAAATCGAACTTAGATGATTTTGCCATTTTAAGCCATTGTTAATCAATGATTTAGAGGTCCCATTATGATTTCTTTCTACCAATACATAAGTCACATATTATGGGCTCATAGAAGAAAATTTATATTTCAGTAGTAACATCATTTACTCGTACTTAGTAATATTAAATTTGTCGGCGCCGGACACAGATGCTGCAAATTATTATTGATGATTAATAGTACCAATCTTAATATTATATGTTATCTGTATAAATCTGTAGAGCAGAAGGTTTGTGATTCCTAAACGTAACACCCGACTGATGCGCAGAAAAAGATAACTGTCAATCAGTTGTGTCATGTCAAGCTGTGAGCAGGCGGCTGCGAGGTTATCTTTGAAAGCGTGTTGAGTTTGGTGGAACGTTAAATTTTAGGAAAAGTGGTTGTCAACCATCCAAGATATTATCTCCTTGCCCGTTAACCCACGCCTATGGAGATTCCACCCCTAGAGTTCCTTCTGATAGAGACCCAGTGCCTTTATCAGAAGTGGGATTCGAAGGGCACTATTCAAAGGAGATAAATCTTTCAGCATGCACACCTACGCTACGCAACTCATCAAGTTTTACATGGAGGATGCTGACTCAGACGTTGAGAGTTGGTGCAGGTTGACGGAAATTATTGTGATTGACGTAAACTAGAAGGGCCTTTGTGAGTGAGTGAGTTGAGGGGGCCGGGCCAAGGGCGCCCGGGCCACCTTGTTGCCGTGGTTGAAGGGGCTGTTTACGCCCGGGCCACGCTGATGTAATGTTGGTTTCCTGGTCGCATGGCTGCATGCCTGGATCAGCAGTAGTAGTGGTGCGGTTTGAGGTAAATGGTTGAAGGAGCCTTGGCTTAAGCCTTGCGCGTCGGGCCATGTTACCTAAACCCTGGTTTCCTGGTCGTATGGCTGCATGCCTGGATCAGCAGTAGTAGTGGTGCGGTTTGAGGTAAATGGTTGAAGGAGCCTTGGCTTAAGCCTTGCGCGTCGGGCCATGTTACCTAAACCCCGGTTTCCTGGTCGAAGGGGCCTCACGCCCGGGCCAGCTGTAATGTTTTGGTTTCCTGGTCGGGCTTCGCGCCCGGGCCAGCTGTAATGGTTTGATTTCCTGATCCAGGGTCATCACGCCCTGATCAGCTGTATTTATTGTGATTCTACGATCTGATATTCGCACGCTCTGTAGTCAGGAATGGACGAGCTGTGATAATAAGAAATTGAATGTTTACAGATGGACAAACCCTGGACTAAGCGCACGAGGCCGTGCGATAGTCAGGCTGGCCGTGTCGGCGCCGGACACAGATGCTGCAAATTATTATTGATGATTAATAGTACCAATCTTAATATTATATGTTATCTGTATAAATCTGTAGAGCAGAAGGTTTGTGATTCCTAAACGTAACACCCGACTGATGCGCAGAAAAAGATAACTGTCAATCAGTTGTGTCATGTCAAGCTGTGAGCAGGCGGCTGCGAGGTTATCTTTGAAAGCGTGTTGAGTTTGGTGGAACGTTAAATTTTAGGAAAAGTGGTTGTCAACCATCCAAGATATTATCTCCTTGGCCGTTAACCCACGCCTATGGAGATTCCACCCCTAGAGTTCCTTCTGATAGAGACCCAGTGCCTTTAAATTCATAAGTTATTATTATGGGTACTTATTGATCTATCCAGCTGTTACCAGTACCTATGGCATTGTATTAGAAAGTATAAATAAATCCTGGACATTACCAGACCGACGACCAGATAAAGTAAAAAAAAACTCTAAAAACTCATTTATTTCTGTAAATAGGCTTAAAAAAAAGCACTTTTACACGTCCCAGTATTAACCCTACCACTGCTTCAGGACAATAAATAAATGGGCCAGTGCTGAGAAGAAGCAGCGCAAGAAACTCAGTCACTATTGTCAGCCTCTTTTTCAAAGGTTTACAGGCTTTCAAATGTACAAAGTTATAAATATTTATGCGAGCTAGGCAGTAACGCATCCCAAACATTTTTATCTTTTAAATAATCATCGACTTTATAGTAGGTAGGTAAGGTAGCAAGAAAGCGCTGGATGCAGGCCGCTACCAACCGTGCGATGTGGAAGTCATTGGGGGAGGCCTATGTTCAGCAGTGGACGTGCTGTGGCTGAAATGATGATGATGATGATAACCAGACACAGAGCCTACTGCTCTGTCTTCAATTGTGCTGCTATCAAATTCCTCGCGTAATTAGATTGTGGTTCCGCAGGACACTGTTGCGGTGATGAAAGTCAAATTTTAAGTAGATACCTGTCTTCTTTGAAGTCCTTTGTAGAACTTTTTCCGACGTGTTAATGGTAAAACAGGACGGAACCCTATTAGATACAGCAAAACGTGCTTGGATAGTGAAAAGTATAATTCACTTCTGATGTGATTTCAGAGATCATAATCTTTGCTGATATCTAGAAGATCCAATTAGGCTGAAACCGAGACTTAGGAGGCGAAGCTCCTACCAATAGGAGCAATTTTCAAGGCAACCATTATTTGAAGAGGCTACTGGCAATTTGTCGGCCGTATTCCGGAGGTAGCGAGTTCGATTCCCGCACAGTACAAACATTTGTGTGCATGAACATATTTGTTTGTATTGGACTGGGTGTTTTCTATGTATAATAAGTATGTATTTTAAAAAAAAAGTATTTAAGTATGTTTATATCCGTTGTCTAGTACTTATAGTAGGTACAAGCTTTGCTTAGTTTGGGACTAGAAGCGCAGTGTAAAATGTCTATTTAATTAGTTTCTGACTGATCATTTTAAAATCGATGTAAGTTTAATAAATCAATAAATGATATTATATTATTGATATTATTTAGTATTTTAGGTACTATTTCTCTCTCTCTAACCCTCGTTCTGCAGTTTCCTAAGTTTTTAATCAGTAAGCGACTTACATCCCTATATTAAAAAGTTTTCAGTTTTCACGGGTCATTTCAAATTACTCGTTGTAAAATCTTGAAAAGATTAAATGCTTCCCTACCCACAGTTTTCTTATTGATCGAGCGCTGCAAGACAATTTGGTTAAGATAAAAAATACCATCTGGCTGAAGGCGCTCAAGAAATATGCAAACGAGAATAAGTCTGGTAGATGTTATTTTATTACATTCATGGGCGATCTGCTAGATGCCTTAATGCAGCAACGAGTGCAATTTAAAACTATAGGGTTGATTTATTGGTACATTTATGTGAAATATAAGCAGTCTTAAGCCGGGAGCATTATGCTTGCATTAACGGAAAAGTCAATTACGTGAATTTTGAGAGAGATATAAATGTTGAAGATGATTTGAATTGCTTCTATAGTAAGACTTATCTATACTGGGATTTATTCCTAGTTTTTTTTTACACAGTAGTAAGCAAATACTTAGTGTATTGTTTTCAGGCTGAATCAACCTGTTTGCCAACGAAAATAAATATGATTTTAACGTAGGTCACTGTGAATCTTATTAAGCCATTATCAGATGCTTATAGCGGTTTCATTACATCTGTCGTAAGGGTGTCCTTAATTAATTGCAAGAACCCGCATGATATAATGAGATGACTATGACTATAGAGCTTAATTATTTTGGAAAAGAAAATTACGAGTAGATTCAAACAAAACAACTCTGTTTGTCCGTAAAACTACGCGATGCAAAGCGATTGAGCATCATTTGTTAATTTTCCATGAGTGAGTACCTAAACGTAGACGAAATAATTTTATATTGGAAATTCGATATTCACTCTAATGGAGTTGCCCAAAGATGTTTGCGCTATTTTGCAGTCTTTAACTCAAAACATAGGGGTTGCTAATGCCACTTACTACTCCTGACAAGAAAGTTGACACAAGCAGAGTTGTCCTCTATTGAAATGTATTAAGGTTTTTATTTACGCTGAATCTTTTCTCAAGTGGTAATAATACTTGAGATTCGAGTAAGGTAGATAAGTGAGTTTGCTATACCTTCCTCTGTTATGTAATAGCGTTTGCCCTCGATGTTATGTAACTCGGGGCAAACAAATATCACTACTACAAATACGCGAGAAGCCAATAGAAAGGGAATATTTCTGGTGCGTACCAGATTTTTATGTGTTGTTGGTCCTACTTGTGCTTAAGAGGACGAATAAAATGTTACATACTTCCAATAAGTACTACAAATACTAAAGATGAGTAAAAGTTATGAAGCTATTTTTATAAATACCTCAACAAGCGTCGGAGATATTTATAAGAGGCAATATTTGTGTTACATCTAACTTTATGTAATCGTTTATCCCGAATGACGTAATACGAAACTGAATGCTAAGAATAGTGTTCTCGAATAATGGGTTTGAAGTTTGCCTATGAAAACTAGCGGCCGCCCGCGACTTCGTACGCGTGGATCCCGTTTTACCCCCTTAGGGGTGGAGTTTCGTAAAATCCTTTCTTAGCGGATGCCTACGTCATAACATCTACCTGCATGCCAAATTTCAGCCCGATCCGTCCAGTGGATTGGGCTGTGCGTTGATAGATCACTATGTTAGTCAGTCAGTAACCTTTGAGTTATAGTATATTTAGATTCTTCATGATCGGTAAGCAAAATTTGTATTGTTAGGATACATTTCCTTACCTGTATGCCTTTTAGATATCTCTCATTCATACAGTATGGTTATAAGTGTCTCTTCAATATGGTGTTCGTCCAATGTGAGAGCATAATATGGGTCAGACATAGGGAAGGAAAATATTTCGATCTTGTCATGCCGGCCATCTTTGCTTGTAAGAAGATATTAATATTACATAGGTAATTATGTGATGAATGGGAATACAATATGAACCTGTATTTTTGCCTTTGGCTAATTATACTGCCATAAAAGCGTTACTACTCGTATAATCCTACTAATATTATAAATGCGATAGTTTTAAGGATGTATGGGTGTATTGTTTGTCACTCTTTCACGCCAAAACGACTCAACAAATTTTGCAGTATAATTGTTTATGCGTCAGAATAATATAGGCTATATTTTATAACGATCTGTGACAAACTGAATTTCACGCGGGTAAATCCGTGGGCAAAAACTAGTATTCCAATAAAAGAAAAGTGCTCAATCACACTTATTCACCGACAACTATAACAGTATTAATTCTGACAGGACAAACTATTTATAAAAGGCATAACACGAGCAAACATGACTAACCTCCCAATATCCATTCCATTCAGGCCGCGTCATATCGCAACATGGCGGTCCTTTCCAAATGAAGAATGAAGACGCATACCGACTTGAGTAGGATTACGCCTGTCTGAGGGTAGACGCTGTCCCGTTTTATCGGGACACGAGGAGGGTCGCCATATCTCTCTAATCTACTCATTCAGACGGATTTACCGGATTCAAATTAAACGCGAGACGTTAATGTAAGACGAGGCTTTGGTAATTACTTTAGTGTTTAGTGGATTTGATGTTTACTTGCGGTTGTGTTTTGTTTTAGTGAAAAGGAATCAATAATTAACTTTGACAAATGTCAAAAATCTGTTAAATTCCATACAAAAAACACCGGTTATCGTCATAGTTACGGTCAACTCAGCCTAGGACTTTTTTTTAATCCACAACGAGGAAGCTCTTGGTCTGTATCTCACCTGATGGGAAGTGACGATCAGGCCGAAGGTGGAAGCGAGCTTTGCCCGGAATCCTCAATCCTCTATTCAACACTGTGCGTCCGATTTGCTGCTTCACTTAAGCAAGCATCGTTTGTGAATACGGGCGTATAATTATAGCGATCCTCATCAGTGAAGAATCGATGAACAAGAAAGAACTGTCCTGGAGCTTACGACTCACTGCATCAAAGCAGTTATCTTGTTTTGGTAATAAACCTACGTACCTTTTAACCTCATTTAAACAAATGCTGTCCACTGCTGGACAAAGACCGTCCCATGGATTTCTACTACGACCAGTCCTGCGTTGCCCCCGTCTAGGAGCTTTATCAGGTCGTCAGTCCACCGAGTGGGAGACCAAGCCTACACAAAGTTTTCTGGTCCGTGAAACATAAAAATATTATTTCAGACCAAGCTACGTTTTTGTCCAAAATAAAATCATGTTCCCATCTGTGTCCTGCAAAATTAAAAATCCAATAACTCGCGGGGGAGTAAATTCAATCTTATATCCGCAAAGTTAATTATTTTTAAACCACTAAAATATTAATCTTCTCTTCAAATTGCGTACTAACATCGCTAAAATTTAATGTTTCATTATTAAAAATGAGAAAAAGCTCTTAATGTGACGTTATTACGATAGATATAATGCTTTTATCCGATAATAGAGTTAAGACGTCTTTACACGACTCAATCAAGTAGCCCGATAGGAGCTTGTAATGGGATGATTGAATCGTGTGCGACGTGCTTTACCGTGTATGGGGTGGCGACGTTAAATAAATTATTATGACTTGCTTTTTCAAACAAGACTTAAGTAATTACGATTTAGAGTTACGTGTTACTGCGTACCTATTATTTTTTATCGAAAATAGCAACTGGAGTTTTAAAATTTTATTCGTTTTACTTTTAAGTTATTATCACTACATTGCGTCTGTGGAATACGAGCTAATGACAAACTTTTTTTTATTTTTGTTAAGATTAACAAGGGCTTCTGCGAACTGTCGCTTCTTTCTCATTAAACAATCGATATTTTGCTTTGTTTTGGGTTATCGCACTCGATAGATACATTAGCAAACGTGGCATTAAATAAATAAGACACCAATTAGACGCCAATTTACTGTCTTACAGTTAGTATTTATAAGAAAAAATAACGAAATTTCTAACAGAGTTTTTAATTTACTCGTGCTATTGCCCGTGAGCGCCTACAGACAACACAAGCTCGGAATGTGTATGGTGAGCGAACGACGCAGTACTTGGTTCCGCGACTTATTAACGAACTACCCGCTACTTTAAAAGATAATTTAAATGAAAATAACATTAAGTCCAAGCTAAGGTCGTTTTTTCTGGAACATATTTCATAGCGGAAATGCATTTGCCTAGTATGGGTACGACTTATACGAACAAATTAAACAGTAACCTCTTGGTAAATCGGCTCGACAGGGATGCCTATTGCCTATCTATGAAAATTGTAACTTTTATTATGTTTTTTCTTTGTTTCTTTGTAGAACGCAACTGTTTGATTACTAATTTAATAGACTGACCNTTAAATAAAAATATTGCAATTTTCTTTCTCTATACCTACTCTAATACCCATACAGTTTAACTCCACATTGTCTCTACTTTTTAATTAACCTTTTAAGTACTCCTCCTCCCACTTATAAGAAAATACGATATAAACGGAACCATTTAAAGATAGTACTTAGGCTAAGAACTCACGGCGCGATTTTCACCCGCGCCCGCGGCGCCGGTTGCGGGCCCGCAGCTTCTGTAGAATGCAGATACTTATGTAAAAACTAATGCACAACTCACGACGCGGTTTTCGTCCGCAGCGGGCGCCGGTGTATGTGGGTCCCGCGCCACTGGCGGGCGACTAGTAGAATCGCGCGGGCCGCGAAAACCGCCCGATCGGCGGGCGACCATTTTGTACCAGTGACTTAGCGCGCGCCATGAGTTCTTTGAATAATCGCGCAAATAGCCGCTCCCGTGAGTTTTGAAATAAAACCGCAATTCCACAACCGCCGCGGGCGCGGGTGAAAATCGCGCCGTGAGTTCTTAGCGGTTAGTGCGCGTAGGGGCCATTACGCGGCGATCGATGCACTTGATTGAATCGTGTGGATGGGCCTTAAATGTTTGCGGGGCGATGTAATTAAGCGATGTTGACTGAGAGGTAAATAAGTAGTTAATATTATTCATGATAATTCATGCTAAATCGTGTATTTCCTCCGCCATTTTCCGCAGTTTGGCACCTCACGTCACATCATTTTACCGAAGTCAGCCCTATAGCTTCGGCGCAGTGCCGATCACTGACGTTTGTCAACAAAATAGTGCTTGACTCTTGAGACAGGCTAAATTACACCATATTGTTAATGACATTGAGCATACATTTTTTTGAATACCTTCGCGAAGTTAAACTTCTGTACGTAGTACTTATTATTGTTCTGTGGTAGAGCATACAAATCTGAAGTTTCGCTGACGTCTACAAAAATACCCTCCCGTGTCACTCTCATTCCTCTAAGTGTCATTATATTGTTGTTTTAACTAAAACAATGTGATTTAAAATATTAGGATAATTAGATAATAAGATCTACTAATTATGTAATAACACCACATAATAAGTAGCAGGATTATCTCTGAGAGAAATTAATACCTAAATATAAAGAGCTTTCAAATTACATGATGACACTTCCTAATTAAGTTATTATAATAATTTAGGATATTTATTCTAGAATATAAGATTAATGCTGAGTTGAACCACCTAACTTTGACCGTTACTAATAAAAAATCATAAAACTCATTTATTTTTGCAAATAGGCTTTTAAAAAGCACTTTTACACGTCCCAGTATTAAACCTACCACTGCTTCAGGACAATAAATGGGCCAGTGCTGAGAAGAAGGAGCGCAAGAATCTCAGGCATCACTAAGACAAAGATAAATTTGAAACAATTGTGTAGATGATAAAATGTAGGTACTTCTTACATACATAATGCTAGTATTAGAATGATTTCATCATCATCATCATCATCATCATTTCAGCCACAGGACGTCCACTGCTGAACATAGGCCTCCCCCAATGCTTTTCACATTGATCGATTAGTAGCGGCCTGCGTCCAGTGCTTCCCTGCTACCTTTATGATGTCGTCGGTCCACCTTGTAGGTGGACGTCTCACGCTGCGTTTTCCGGTACGCGGCCTCCACTCCAGAACCTTGCTGCCCCATCGGCCGTCAGTTCTGTGTACTATGTGCCCTGCCCATTGCCACTTCAGCTTGCTAATCCGTCGGGCTATGTCAGCGACTTTAGTTCGTTTACGGATTTTCTCATTTCTGATTCGATCTTGCAAAGAAACACCAAGCATAGCCCTCTCCATAGCTTCTGTATAAGGCCTATAGTGAGAGGCCACGTTTCCGCGTTTCCACGTTAGAATGATTTAGGTACTTATAAATGTTGTGTTACAATAACCCAAAGAACCTACATTATTTTCCGTGTACAATAAAGAACAAAAACAAAACCAACGCGTTTCAAAATTCACAAAGAATACCGTTTTACGCACAAACATAACTCCGCATTTTCCACATTTCAGTGCCCTAATCCAGTTACCTCCCATTAAAACGTTTGCGATTGTTGACACAGATTCGGCTTTGTCTGCGCCCTGATTCCAGTTCCATACGTCTTTCAGGCTGGAAACACGACTAATTCTATGTAAGTCGTTATTCAAACAGTTGCATAAGATTAAGTAAATAGATGGCGCTAAATACGAGATATTGGTTTACAACACGGTCTTTATGTGGATTTTAATGTCTTCAGGTCAATATACATAATATTATAAAGAGTTCAATACCACCCTTTATTGTTTAAATCACGAAGGCGAGTGAGCTTACCTCGTGTGTCTAACATCCGTATTCACAAACGATGCTTACTAAAGTGAATCGACGTACAGCGTTGAATAGAGCTCTGTGATTGGTTCGTGTGCCCTGTGCGTCCACGCGCACTATGTGACCTCATAGCAATACGGGCGTAAGTGTAGGTACATCATGCACATAACAATTTATTATGTAATGTCTATCAAAACTTTTGAAAAACTAACAGTAACTAACCACCACACATGTAAAGCTCACTCGCCTTCGTGAATTGGAACCACTATACCGATACTTACATAAGAGTATAGTCGACTTTCGTATTTAGTAAAACGTTTGCGATTGTTGACACAGATTCGCCTTTGTCAGCTCCCTGATCCCAGTTCCATATGTCTTTCAGGCTGAAAACACGACTAATTATATGTAAGTCGTTACTCGCCTTCAGTCTAAATTATTCAGGGCATCTAATACCTACTGGTAGGAGCCTAATACGCGTGTTTTACGAAGATCGTTATACAGGGTGTTAGGTAAATGGGTATATGAGCCGACACTAGCCCATGTTAACATGGTCATATAAATGATATGGTGAAGTCAGAAATTTGATATCATCATTTTAATTTTTTTAATTTTCATACAAAATAAATTTTATAAAATCCGATTTGTATGAAAATTAAAATAATTAAAATGAAGATATCAATTNTAAATGATATGGTGAAGTCAGAAATTTGATATCATCATTTTAATTTTTTTAATTTTCATACAAAATAAATTTTATAAAATCCGATTTGTATGAAAATTAAAATAATTAAAATGAAGATATCAATTTTCTGACTTCACCATACCATTTATATGCCCATGTTAACATGGGCTAGTGTCGGCTCATATACCCATTTACCTAACACCCTGTATACAGGGTGAATTTGCAATCAGAGTCCAAATTTTTAGGAGCGACTCAGAATCAGTAACTTAATCAATTTACGTAAATAAACCTTTTTTTTTTCATATTTAATTATTTTTATCCACTGCGCGCGGCTTCAAAATTGGCACACGTTGATAATAAAATTTACTTCGTTCATAGAAAAATAGATACACACAAGTAACTGCAAAGCTTAATAGACATAATGGTGTGCGAAAATAAGCTTTATCCTATGAAACTTAAGATATGGGCGGGCACCCGCAATTATTATAAATGAATTAGATTTTAATTTTTTTTTGCGGAAAATACCACGATTAAAATTAATTAAGATAAAGTACAAGTAGTATTATTAAATAGTTCTATAGAGTTTATTAAAAATTTGGATACTCATTACAAAATCACCATGTATCTTTTTTTTGGTTAAGGTACCTAATAATGTGCTCACAGTTTTTATTGAACTTCGAAAGTTCTGAGCTTAAAGGGCGTTTGGTTGCAGTCTTCTAATGGATACAGTCTGCTACCAAACGTGAAAAGAGAGAGATTCAACAATACGTAGCTTACAAGCTATGTTTTGTTGATCCCCATTGAGTTGATGAAGGCTATGAATGTGACGATTGGTTGGGATTTTGTTATGTTATGAAGATGAAAGTTTGTGAGGATGTTTGTTATTTCTTTACGCAAAAAGGCAAAAAGTAGTAAGCTGATTTTGATGATGTTTTACAAGGAAAACCTTGTATGTATATCAGAGTAGCAAAGGACATATTTTTAATGAACACTAGCAAAGCCTTAGATATAATTAATACATTCTGATATTTTTCCAATAAGTAACAGTATGTATCGTACGTAACACTTTAGCAACAATTTACTCAAAAACATTTCAAATCGAATTCAAACTTTATTCATACGAATAATGATGTACTTCGACAGCCTTGATTTGGAGTATTAATAATTTCAAATTAATCTTTGATTCTAAATTTATCACAACGCCCACTTATTTGTTGAAACGTTCTATAAAACATTTCTTTTTTTTTCCCAGAAGGCCCTTCCTAAAATGAATTCCATTGGGATTCAATTACAAATTTAAATGAGTGAGTATCCAACTGTTATGACTGTAAAAAAATCGTTTTCGAGTTACCAAGCTTTTCCTGTTACCTTCTGTTGGAATCCATCAAAATATCCTTTTCAAAAAATGATTGTAGGGCGTTTATATCAAACACAATAATACCACAGAATAATAATAAGTACCTACTACGATAATACGCAGTATGCGGGCGGCGCAGGACCGGACCTTGTAGAAATCCTTGGGGGAGACCTTTGTCCATTAGTGGACGTCATTCGGCTGAAAAGAACGAACGAACGAATATTACGGAGTAACGTGTGTTCACAAAGTCCTACATTACTGGATCCTACAAAACTGGATTACCGTAAAACGAGCCCTAACATCAGTAGTCATTTTAATTTACTGCGCCAACAGAAAAGAAATCCAATGGAGGCAGCAATTTCTCCGTATTGTGAGCCTCAACAGACGATAGCAGACGCTAGCACGTCAAGCTTAACACTGCGGCATCTTATCTAGTTGTAATAGGTGCTATTTTTCAACAAAAATGTGCAGTCTGATGTGTTGTCTGTACGAGCCGCCGCGTCTCTAGACGATTGATTTTCTCTATTGCGTCTACTTAGAGCCAAACACACGATGCGTAGCGGCGGCGGTGCGATGCCGGAACGGTGTCGCTGCGTCGCACTGACCTTTATGACTGCCACTCTGCCCGGTGAAGCTGGAAGCTCTTTAAGATACCAGCGCGCGTCCTTTAAAAAAAACAGTATTATTACACACTGGACAGGCGGTCTCCATACAAATGACAGCTAATTTTGTGTACCAATTTGAAGCGCCACTACGATTGTCCCGAGAACTATTTTGACGTAGGTACATTGTATGGAGTAACCATAGGAGTAAGTGAGAAGGAAACATCACTAATTTTAGTTCCATGGACAATCAGTATGGCCTGCAGCGCCAAAATGGAAAAACTCAAATAGGCACAAAAATTATTATGAGAGCAGCCAGTCCAGTGTGTAATAATACAGGTTTTTTTTAAGGGACGCGCGCTTGTAGCTTTAAGAGCTTTTATGAGAGTGAGTGAGAGGCAGAGTGGCGAGTACAGAAGGTACTCTAGCTATTTAGAAGGTGCCCACGAGAGCGGTGCGGCGCCGACAATCGCCAAACGGCTAGAGTACCTTCTGTACTCGCCACTCTGCCCGGTGAAGCTGGAAAAGCTCCTCAAGCTACCAGCGCGCGTCCCTTCAAAAAAACAAAAAAAAAAGCGGCGCCGCGTCGCGCGATACGGCGAAATTTACGGTGCGGCGCGGCGCCGCAACGCTTCGTGCGCTTTGGCTCTTACACAAGATGTCTGAGAGAAATGAAACCTTATTAGTAGGTACGGTCGACAGCACATCAGAATAGACATTTTCATTCCACAATCACCCGTATTACAGCTATATAAGACGCTTCAGCGTGCTTTCAGCTTAGTTAGATAGCTTGCTCTTCACTTGGAACCGATTGAATTATCTACGGTGAGATTAAATAAACTGGATTTACTTGATATGATTACGATCAGAATATCATATCTCAGTGAAATGGGATTCAAATTTAGTTTCTTTATCCAGTGGAATAAAAAATTACGGCTAAAAACATTGCTGGATTGAATGAATGAGTTAATGGAACACACATCCCGGAAATTGTATTAATTGAAAATAGGAGTTCCCGTAAAAAAGAAAAAATATATTATTTTTTTTTCTTTGTTCAGTTATTTTACGTTTGTTGTAAAAATATCTGTTTATTTTAATAATTTGTAAATAAATAAAAAGTTCCAGTTCAGTTCAATTAGAGAGTTTAGGAAGCATTCGTTTAATTATTAAAAATACATTTTCAATATTGAAGATATCCATAATAAGCTTTTAAAATTTATTATCTGTTTTGTGACAACCATCAGTTTATAAAATACACCAGTAAAGTGACAACAAGTCACATAAGGGTTATAAAAGCACTCCAAAAGGTCGTTTTAAACTAACAAGAGATCTAAATTGTTGTCGTCCGACATACTTATTACGCAAATTCTGTTACAGCCCATTAAAATGTCGGAGATTGTTGACACGACTTCATCCCAGTCCCGATTTCATTTGTGTCACGTCACAGGCATCCGAATTTAAAACGTCCGTCCAATTTGTACGGCAAACAACGATAATTGTGTTATTTCGATGCTTAATTCGTTTGCTCAAGTAATTGGTGATGTTTGAACAAATAATATTTGAGTCTTTTTAGAAAAAGTCAACAGGTCTAATTTGGCGTAGACTCTGATCGTTTTTTTGAGTCTATAATGTCAGCTTGTCGATTTAACAGCTTTTTTTTTTATAAAAAATCGCTTGTTAAATCGATTCGAAACTACTGGGTTGGGCCTTAGCGCTTTAATGAATATAATTTAATACACAATTTATCAACATTTGCTTCAAAAACATAAAAAAGCCAACCATGGTTTCCCGTTCTTTACAACCCATCTCAAAAACGGGAAAATAGTTGTCTCAGAAACGGGAAAATGGAGGTTCCCGCAAATGACGCCAATGATGCGCGAACAGGTTCGGGCGAAGTTTTTCAAAATGCGCCGCCGACCGGGCTAAGTGAGACAAACGCGTGCGTTAGCAAATCCGCTTCCAATCCGCGCGCTCAAACATTCAGCCTTGAGTGATTGGGGGATTAGGGGGTTCAGGGCTGCCACAGGGATCATTTTGAGGTCATAATACCTATCTAGAGTGTGAAAGTGGTCATCAATACAAAGAAAGAAAGATACATTACGATTAACGTCACTTAGGATAGAAGGGTTACGGGAAAAAAGACAAAAATAGCATATAAATATTACAAGAAAATAAAAAGTGCACTGAGCAGTGCCACCCTGTCGCAACAGCGATGCCCATCGCAATGGGACCCCACTCAGCATATGCCGTGGCCCACGGTGAGGAAGGTCACGACGCTGGTTTTTAGTGTGCCCTAGTAAATGTATGTAGACATACAAACATAAGTATCCTTGGACATTTCACACTGCGCCTCTAGTCCCAAACTAAGCAAAGCTTGTAGCTATGGGTACAGACTAGACAACAGATACCTATAAACATAACTAACTATACTTTTTTTGTAAACACCCGGAGCAACATAAACAAATACGTTTATGCACACAAAATATTTTTACTGTGCGGGAATCGAAACCGCATCAAACAACTACACCAAACGGCTATCTGTAGGCCTTAATCCTAGTTTAAACACTGGGAACACACTGGTTCAGTAATATTAGAGTGTAATGATTGGTGTACAATTTTGCACAGGATTTCAGCTAAGTGAGAAAATTTGAACCTACTAGCAATGTCTAGACAGTAAGTTCAAGTACTACAAGATTCAAGACTTCAATGTTGAGTTTATAGTCCGTCAGACAGATAATTAGAAAATATTAGACTCATATTTTTTTTCCATAATCGAATAATTATAGTATTATATTGAGATGAAATGTCGCGTGACGTCACTTTTGAGTAAAAATTCCACTGAAGCGTGACGTATCGCGCTATTTCAACTCAATGTAGCACTGTTATTATTTAATTATGAAAGAAAATAAAAAATATGAGACTAATATTTTCTAATTATCTGTCTGACGGACAAATAATTGAAATTTTGTCATCTAGCCTATTATTTACAAACTACTGCTTTCTACACTATTGATACTTAGTGTTACATCTAGGTCTCTACAGGAACAATTATAGGTATATTATGTTTAGCAAATACGCTTCCAATCCGCACGCTCAAATATTTAGCCCGAGCAGAGTTAGGATTTAGGGATGACACTGGAGTACATAAAAAGTGACGAAAGATTAATTGTGCAGCCCTTTTTAGGAATGCAATAAGCACTTAATTTTTATCATAAATACTATCAAAACTTCGTTAAGTTAACTTCTGGCAGATATTTAAATCCTTTTCATACTTAATGATACATGCCTGTTTTAATTTAGTATTTAACATCTCTGAAGAATTTCACGCAACGTCTCTTAGTTCGAAACAAAGTCCGTATCTATAGGAGGATTCTTGGAGGTCGAGCCTTCAGCCTTGGAAGTTAGATAGGTCATATCCGATCAAATAATTATGGACTATAAAACAAATAACTATGTTGTAGAAACCCTAATCCTAATACTGGTGAGGCGGGGTCGATCCCGGACTACAGACAAACACAACGTCGATGCGTCTCCTTGCGTCGACTTCGTACACCACATCCGAATTTTCGACTACTTCTGTTTACCAATGCCGTGGTTTTAACAGTGCGAGCAAGAGCGAGATACAAAATCAAAAGTGATATTAAAAACGTGTGCAGATTGACCTTTGTTACAAAGAGCAAAAAAAAATGAAGATACTGCTACAGCGCCACGCAAATGAGAAACTGTCTTTAAATTGCGAGCAAAACTAGCATAGGTACGATATAATTAAGAGGATAGACTTTTCATATCATCGATCTTCTGTCAGATTCCCTGTTTGGGATTAGCTATACAAATGAAATAAATTAAGACTGATATCCCAAACTTTATCGTAATTGCTCGTGAACTCAAACTCTGCCTTTAACTCGCGCGCGGATTAGTATAATAATTATTCAGGTAGGTAGTTGATAGATAATAATATGGCACTATAGTAATAACCACTAATTGGCCATTATGAGTTGACAAAGGAGTCAACACAAAAGTAAAGAAAAAAATACAAATTATCACACACAAACACACATCGTTTAGAAGGCAAGTTAACAAATATACTCCATCCTTGAAACCAAAATAGACTCGGCTCAAACAAAATCCTTACAAATGACAGAACGAAGGCTGATTCATTTCAGTTCATTACGCTGGTGTTTCTTAAGTTATACATATACCTACCCTCTAAGTTTAGGTAGGGTTCTCAACTGTTTTTGTTCGCAGATTCCGGGACCATAGACTACTTAACGACGAAGACGGCGAATGTGTAAAAGAATAAAAATAAAGTGTGAAATTATGTGTTGCTTACGTTCATGATGGATCTGCTAAAAAGTGATATCCATTTACTTTAATTACGAGTACCTACTAATAAAAGCTGTCGTAGCCTAAAACTTTGATTTGCAAAAACGCAAAAAATATGGAATTAGGGGGCAGGTAATTTATGAATCTAGCAACAAAAAGAATCTACCTGTACCATGATAACCGGTTTTACATAATTTCATTTAAGACATTTCACTACATTCAGTTTCAGTGAGATCTTTGTAGAATTCATTAATTAAATCAAATCAAATAATTTTATTTGCAGAACAAAATAAATGTCATAATAATCTACTAATCTATAATTCAGTATAAAAATCAAAGCATTCATTCAAAGTCTACCAAAACTCACTCCTAAAGGCGTCTTTTGCTTTACCTAGTCTACGATACGCGGGGAGCACGACAGTTTCAGTAAGACTGTTATAATTTAGACCCTCGAATATTGGGATTCTTTTATAAGGTTTCTTCAGCCTTCGAATAGTTGAGAACAATGGATGTGAGCACTTGGGGTATCTAATTAGGCTCAGAACTTTGCTGAACCCGTAATTTTGTAAAATAAGCACATTACGTTGAATGTAACAAATTTGTAAAGAAATAATAATGATTTTCTGTTATTATCATTCAATTTTGTGTTGAATTTTGTGGTTTTTCGTTCGTTTCAGCCAAATAAATAAATAAATAAATAAATAAATAAATCTTTGGACAATTTCACACAGCGCCAGCTAGCCCCAAAGTAAGCAACTTAATGCTTGTGTTATGGGTGCTAGCTTAACGGATATACTACTTATATACTTTTTTTTTTTTAAATACATAAATATTATACATAGTCACACCCAGACCCGTCACAGAAATTAAAATTCATCATTTCAATTTCTGCCCGGCCGGGAATCGAACCCGGGACCTCTCGGCATAGTAGTCCGTTCTGAACCACTACACCAAACAGCCGACAAATGACATCCAGTGCTGGACTAAGGCCTCCCCCAAGGATTTCACCACGACCGGTCCTGCTATTTGTGTTAATAAAATAGCATTTACAGCGGATTATTTAACAAAAAAAATAGCAACTATGAGTATTCCTTAAATTACAAAAAAATATATACAAAACTCATGGCGTTAAATCGAGAGACAACATTTTCGAGCATTATTAAAATGAATAATTTTCAATACAAAATTTAAACTACTTCAAAACCAAATATTAACCAACGTCTTCTACTTATAAACTACTTACCAGACGGATTTCGGCTTCATGGATCAAGTACTTTTAGATCCCGGGAATTCGTGAAGTTTCTGAGGGAATAAGTAAATAACCTTTGAATACACCTATTAAATAGATATTCTATTAACTTCTATAAGAATACTCATGCGAAATAATTACGGCTTAAGGCCGGGTAACAGAGAAAATGGCGAAAATGAGGTTTTCATTTTTCATTTTTGAGGTACTAAACAGTAAAATAAAAGGCTAAGATTTTTTTTGAGCATAGTTGAGGATATTTTCTAGGGCTATTAACGGATGGAAACACGATTTGATGAAGTTGACTCGATAGAATAAATTCC
>NW_021131636.1:0-849 GCF_004193835.3 Ostrinia furnacalis
GAAGGTTATTAAGGTATAGGGTAGTAAGCGATTATCCGTGTCAATGGGTTTAATTAAATAAACCGGCTTGTCATGTAGCAAAAGTCTGAGATTTTTCTTGTCAGTTCGCACTCGCCACTCATGTATTACCGGACCTAATAAGCGAAGAACACTTTGAGGGAGGTACTTTGTTGCCTTCCAGAGGTTGTGGTTCCCATTTGCATTCCGAGACATATTTGCCAATCTCTGTGTGAATGATTCGCTTAAATTATAGTCCAATTGTGTGGGTTATCTGCCAGACTAAGGCGGGGATTTTTTTCTTGACAGCAAGAGGGACCGGCGCCTCTCGCGATCAATTATTTACTAGACCAAGCAGTAACTTGAATAATGTACTTCTTCTTCTTCTTCTTATTCGTTACGATCTTGGCAGAGCGGTCGTGGTCACGTTGAATATAGTTAGTATTAAGTTATTCAATCAAGTTTTTAGTATATCAACGGCATTAAGTTCGCCTTGAGTACCAATTTATATGGCATTAAAGAATAAATATTATAGTTAGTTCTTCTGTTATAATATGTTTTACGGATGTTGGCGTGTATGGAGAGCAGCCGAAGCTTAGGCTATCTCAAAGCCTGGGTAAATTTGCCTCTATCTTTCAGGCAGAAGTCTACGCCATTATTGAATGTGCAGAAGCTAACCTGCGAAAAAATTATGCCAACCATATAATTTACATTAACTCAGACAGTCAGGCCGCGCTGATGGCCTAAAACTCCATCTTAATCACTTCAAAGTTGGTAGAAAACTGCATGAGTCGACTGAATACCCTAGAAAAACGTAACAGAGTAACGCTGAGATGGGTTCCAGGTCACGCA
>NW_021131637.1:0-909 GCF_004193835.3 Ostrinia furnacalis
TATTTATATGTCGTACTACTGAAAAGACCGAATATATCATCCCGCACCAACGCATCCAGCACCTAAGGTCAATTCGACCCGATAACACAGTGTGAACGTGTTAAGTATGCTTTTTTAATAAAAAAAAATCTTTAACACTACAGTACACGCGCCCCTTTTTTTACACCAATACACGCGCGGCCTACTCTGGTAAGCCAATTTAAAATCACTGTTAATCAGTTTGTAAGCAATTTATGAATAAAATTTCTATGGAAATAATAAAATTGTTTATTATAGTTCTTTTATAATCAAAGTTTCTCTAAATAACTATTTGGGATCAAACATTATAAATAGATTTAAAAGATTTAATTTTTTGGGCCAAAATTGCACTCTGAGATCCATGTTAACAAAAACAAAATTTACTGGAAAAATATGATTTATTTTTTATCTGTCATATTATTATTATTATTATTATAAAACTTTATTGCACAATAAAATAGTACAAAAGGTGGACTTAATGCTATTTAAGCATTCTCAGCCAGTCGACCCCTGGGTTATGCAGAAAGCTGTGTGTGCGAAGGTAGAGGTAGAAGGGTAGAAGTTAAAATTGAAGTTAAATTTCATATAATAAATGTCATAGTATTCAACACTTTCTACTGCCTGTTACACGTGGTAAATCCATTAGTTGCAAGTCTTCCATAATTTTTTTGATGATTGATTTCGGGGTTTTGACTAGACCCGCAGTTTTGACGGCCAATTTTAGAAAAGTGCGCAAGCGCTAGCAACCCAAGCTTTACTGGCTTATTGACAAATTTAGTAAACGAGGCTTTCCTGGAATGCCAGCTCTCTGGCGCAAGTTTAAAAAAAGTTATAGCGTAAAATGTTACCCTGGTCTACTATAGTAGGCCACGCGTGTACTCTAGTGTTAAA
>NW_021131641.1:0-66838 GCF_004193835.3 Ostrinia furnacalis
TAGCACTCCTCCGGGTGTTCGCACGTCGAGCACTCGTTTTCTTCTGTCCGGACCGGGGTATACCCTCTGCACTTCCCCTCGTGGCCAAGTGTTCCTTGGAAGCGATACGTCGACTATAAAAACGACGTCGCTGACTCGAGGGTCTTCTGTTTCCCATCCGGCTGTCTTCCTTGGCATCAAAGTTGGCAGGTACTCTTTTAGCCGTCTTCGCCAGAAGTGGTCCGTCAAGCGCTGCGCTGTCCTCCAGTTCGCCTTCCCGATGAAGTCGCGGTCCTTGAATACGCCCGGCGTCATCGCTCCGCAGGATCTTCCGTTCAGGAAGTGGTTCGGCGTGAGTCTTTCTTCGTCGTTGGCATCCGCGCTTGGAGAAGCTCTCCTGCTGGCTCCTCTTGATGAGCTCTTCTTCTGCCCTATGAATGTGCTCGTCTTCCAGCGGCAAGAAGATCTTCTCTTCCTTCTTCTCCCGTGGGGCTTGACTCGGCGTCTTCCATCTTCGGTGCCTGACTATGTGGGCACTTCTTCTTCCTGCTACCCTCTTCTTCAGCAGGTCGATGAACTTTACTGTGGCAACAACTTCAGAATTCTTCTCTTCTCCGCTGTATTCATCCTTCATCACGAAGCGATCTTTCTTCTTGTCCAACTTCTTCTTAATGGGACGCTGGTGCGCCTGATGCCCTCTGTTGGTCTTCTCCAGGACACTGCGAGCCCGTTTGTCGGCGTCGATGCATGGCCGACGTGGTTCCACTCCGATGTCCTCTTTCTCGAAGTGTCGGTGAACCAAGGCTTCCGTTTCATCTTCTACTGGTCTGCTGTGGTGCACTAACTTCACTGGATCACTTCCTCCAGTGTTGCATCCATGCAGGACCCATCCAAGGCTGGTCAAAGAGGCAACTGGTTCGGAGGCCTTCCCTCTGCGTAGTCTCCGTGTGACTATCAGCCCCCAATTGTCTTGCCCAATCAGAAGTCTAGGTACTTCTTTGTCGTAGACCAGCTTCTTCTTAATTTTCTTCAGGTGTTTCCAGTTTTGAAGCATTCCTTCTTCGACACCTTGCTTCGTCAGCTTCAAGTTGTCGATAGTTCTCGCTTCTATGTTGAGTTTATTTCTACAATGGACCCCCTTGATCTTCATGTTGATCTTCTGAGAGTTGCTTTTCACCATTCCGTTCCCCCCGACCATCTCGATGGTGATGGCTTCCGGCTTCCCTTGCGCCCCAATCTTCTTCGCCACTGATGAGTCCAGCAGCGTGACGGTGGACCCTTCGTCCAGGAGCGCGAGCACTTTTGCTGTCCCAATTAACACCCATAATAATTAATTCTAATCCAAGGGATGAAGGTTCCTTCCTAACGACCTATTTTCGTCAAATCAATAATCTCGTTCCTTTCAATAAATCGCCTTTATTTGCGGATTGACAACTTGTACAGGCAATTATAATTGATGGTGACGTATTTAGGTCAAATCGGATTTTAATGGTAAAAATAAATTACAAGTAGTCTGTCCAAATTATGATAGTGATGATACACTTATTTACATGCTAACTGTACTTGAATGTTTACAAGTCGGTGATAAGAAAGGTAATAAGCTGAATGTGAAAAAATAAAAAGTTTGGTAGATAATAATTATTGGAATTTATTAGCCAAAAATTATTTTTGGCCGACTACGACGAATCTTTAAGGAATGGACTTTTCAATATGCTTCTTAATCGATTTAACCTAACTGTTGCAATGCTAAGCAAAGCAGGCTATTATTTTAGTTAAACGACGCCCATAAAAATTATATTGACTCTACATTGACTGACATTAAACGATTTCGACGTAAACCATTACAGTGCGCTGTTTCTCTTTACTAAACTAACACAATGTTGAAAGGTCACTAACCCAAATTACTATTTAGACTAGTTTTTTCCCGCGACTTTGCATGTGCTAATTATTTGTATAACAGACAATTAATGCAGTACAGAAAAAAAACTAAAACAAATAATTAAACTAAATGAACATGAAGACGCAAATCATATCGTGTTAAATAGAATGTTAATGTTATTTTCGTTCTCTCAAAGAAAATCACATCATAAAGTAGTAAACAAAACTAAACGAAACTGAAAGCCCTATCTTTTTGCGTCTCCATTATAACATTTTTCATCCCTATCGCACCCTCTTCAAGTTTTATTGTGACAAAAGGTGGACCTACATCCGTCTTTATGGATCAATCAAAAGTGTTTAGGCCTACACACAGACAGTGGAACCTATATTGTATTAGACATTCTTATGTATAACGAGCGGCCTGTGGAGTTTCGTAAAATCCTTTCTTAGCTCATGCCTACGTCATAACATCTACCTGCATGCCAAATTTCAGCCCGATCCGTCCAGTGGTTTGGGCTGTGCGTTGATAGATCACTATGTCAGTCAGTCAATCAGTCAGTCACCTTTGAGTTATATTTAGATTGCTTTTTAGTCAGAGTCCAGAGAGTTTTAATTTTATCCTTATTTATACTATAAGAGTTTAAGCTGTCATGTTCCATTTCAATTAAAATAATAAATAAATATCCTTGGACATTTTAAACTGCGCTTCTAGTCCCAAACTAAGCAAAGCTAGTACTATGGGTAATAGACAATGGATATAAACATACTTAATTTTTTTTTTGTAAATACATACTTATTATACATGGAAAACACCCAGTCCAAATCAAACAAATATGTTCATGCACACAAATGTTTGTACTGTGCAAAATAGAGAAACACAGGTCTCAACTTATTTATGCTTATGATAAAGAATATCGAACACCTATGATATTATTATGTGATAGGTAGGTAGCTAGGTAGGTAGCTCGCAGAATTGCTAAAATCAAGTGGCAGTGGGCGGGGCACATAGCTCGTAGAGACGATGGCCGTTGGGGCAGGAAAGTTCTCGAGTGGCGACCACGGGCTGGAAGACGTAGCGTGGGCAGGCCTCCTACTAGGTGGACCGACGATCTGGTAAAGGTCGCGGGAAGAGCCTGGATGCGGGCAGCGCAGGACCGTTAATTGTGGAAAACCTTGGGGGAGGCCTTTGTCCAGCAGTGGACGTCATTTGGCTGAAAAGAAAGAAGAAAGAAAGAAGAAAGAAAGAAGGTAGCTACGCCAGAAATCGATATAAAAATTACATTCACGAGTATGACTTTCGATTCCACTTCGAATAAAAATCAGAGCACACCTTCACTACCTCTACGATCGGATATTGCGGCGAACCATAAAACGGTGTTATATTATCTGTGTACTGAAACACTTATTTGTTTTCAGTAGATGCCCCAGGGAAGGAGAAATTATTGCGACCGCAGTCTGAATTTTCCATATACTACATTCATCTCGTGTAGAAATACAGTTGCGGATTGATTTTGGGTTTAACGCTGTGGAGTTAAAGTTCGGTTTGGTCTAATGGGGGTTTTCATGTGAATTTCCGTTGACGGAAATAACGGTGCAAATGCAGCGAAATAGCGTACAATTAAAATCGGTGATGAAAGTGAGTAATGTGTATTTCAGTCGAACGATCTTCAGAAGTGGAGCGCAATCTTTTAGCTTTGACAAGCTGAAAGATTCTGACGAAACGATGATCTAGTTTAGAGATCCCTTGATAGCGTATGAACATGATAGCTTTTTTATGATTTTGATAATTTGACCAACGGTTAGGTAGTTGACACACTAATATTTATTATTTCACTTCGGACTCGAAGAGTGTTTACCATGAGTTTACGTTAGGTGTGCTCGCTAGCGAGTACGCCAAAAAAATCTATGAAGATTTTAGAGGTTAAGGTTAAATTAAGTTAATTGTTACCGTTAAATTAAGGTGGTGCAACTCAGCTTAAAATACAAAGTTTTATCTAAAAGTAAACATTTCATGTACCTACAAACGATATTAAACAATTGTTTCTTTTGATTAGACTATTTCGGATTTTACCTTGCATTATTTACCTGAGCCTTTTTAGCTAACGGTTTGTAGTCGTTCAGAGGCAACGCAGTACCATTAAGCTTAATAGCGACATTATACGGTTAATGTTGTATAAAAGTCCACCTTGTGGGTTAGATGGCACAAAGACAATGCTTATTCGTTTTGGACTGTGCATAGAACAGATAGAGACAAATACACAATGTTACGGAAAAAAAGTTCAAATAAATGAAAATTATGCTCAATACGACTCTAGAACTCTTACTGCTCTAGACGTAGACTTTAGATTTAATCAATTGAAGTAAATAAATTCAAATACTTATCACTTTTATACATTTCCAAACAGATTCTCCGAAACCAGATCCTTCCTTCTTAACGAACGAACAACCATGCTTATTTACGTTCACTGCAATTTTTTTATATTGTGCTACCACTGAGAACCAAACCCCATTCTAGGCCGAAAGAGGCCAAATACCATATTACTACGTTCTTTAATTGTCCTGTTTCCAGACGGGATTAACTTAAAGTTCTAGCACAAAGCCAATGAAAATCCATAAACTCTTAAATAGGTGACCTGTACTGCATTTTTAACGACTATCTGGGCTTCTTAATTTCGGTGTGCATTTTATACTGGATTCACTGCAAAATACACCGCATATCCATGAGATAAAAACTTTATTTGCTTGTATTTTGTAGCTTCAATGTCCTTGTTTCTTTTTTCTTTAGGGGTGACCCCGATGTGTGACTCATTCCTCTAATCGCTTGCGGTGACTGCTCAGTGGCATAGAAAAGACGTTCCCCGATACTTTCCGACGTCCCCCACTTTCCTCTAAAAATAGACACTGATACCATCTCGGGAAATTAAATATCACACTTGCTTCAATGCACTTGACTTCGTAGAGATCAGTTTTATGTTTAGAGTAAGTTATAATAGATATTGAATAGTCATGTTCACGATACAAAGTAAATAATAAGTCAAAATTATGTTAACAAAAAAAGATGTTTGGAAAGCTTTTCTTAGAGCTTGAAAAGCTTTTATCCAACAACGATAGTCATGTCAAAAATGTCAGCTTATTTTGTTGACTTTAATCTTATGTAGCAGTAAACACAGGGATTATATTTGTAAGTTCAATTAAGGAGTGATCCATCAACATAATAAAATGTTGAACCTTAATTACAATATTTAGTTTATTCGCACACAAAAATATATTAAAGCTTTCAGTGAAGATATTTTCTATTAGTAATACCTCTTAGCCTAGGCGCAAACTGCAGACTTTTTGTTAGCCGATAGTGTAGTCGTACAGTTAATCAGTATGGGTATGTAAGGAAGTGCGCACATTACGCGGATTGATTCTTCATACAAATTAGAATCGAGCCCAACTATCGACCAACTAAAAGTTGGCGGTCTGCCCCTAGGCTTAAAAAGTGATTCTGAAGAATTTTCTTCCTTTTGTGTGAGTTTTAATGTGTTTATTGTTTTGTTTCAGAGTTTAATGTCGTTCATCAAGTTCGGCTACGCGCTAGTAGTGGTGACGCTCCTGCTCATGATATGGGCCTCCCTGTCGAGAGCTCTCGAAGTGAGTACCCAAATCATATCACCATTACTCATCATCATCATCTCAGCCATAGAACGTCCACTGCTGAACATGGGCCACCCCCAATGCTTTCCATGCTGCCCGGTTGGCAGAGTCCACCTTGTGGGTGAACGTCCCACGCTGCGTTTTCCGGTACGCGGCCTCCACTCCAAACCAAAACCTTGCTGCCCCATCGGCCGTCAGTTCTCCGTACTATGTGCCCTGCTCATTGCCACTTTAGCTTGCTAATCCGTCCACCATTACTATTATTATGATAAGTTTAATCACAATGCAGCCATTTAAAACACTTGCCGTTTTCAGCGGTGATTCTTCAATAACCCGTGATATATTTTTCCAATACCAGAGAAGTTAGTTCCGAGAACCGTTGTGACGAAAATAAAAGTATAATCAATCACAATTAACACTTTCTTAGCAATTATTTCAGTGAAACCGCAAAGATGCTATTTTTAAAGACTTACATCTAAGCCTACACACGGATATTGCTTAAAGAAATCATCATCATCTTCGCTACCTGTTCGCCATTTTATTAAAAAATGTAGTCCAAGATCACATCGGTCTACATTTTTGCTGCAAAATAATAATGTCGTCTGTATTCGTAGGTATTTCCAGACAGTAAATGCTTATTGATTGTTCACATACATTCATGAAGATTGGCATAAATATACTTCTCAGAATCATACTGCGAAGTTAATAAAGCGAAGGTCAGACATCGTCACGTACACGGTCAGTGACACGTGACATTTCTGCGTGATAAACCTAATTATTTCATTTTCATGTAGGCTTATAAAGTTAAGCTTGAAGCGTAGGCCTAAAGCCACGTTTCACGCTCAAGTGGGCTTACCTACTCCTGTTTACCTCATAGAGGTGAAGTTTATTTACAAAGGCACAAAGATAAACAGAACGTAGTTGTTTAATTTATTCTGTAGTAATTAAGCGTAAACTAATCGAAATAACACGCTGAATCTTCAGCTATCACAATGAGAAAAGTGTAGTACCGATGCCAGCATTTGAAGCTAAACACTGTGAAACTGGTTTTTATATATGTAGTTGTAATAGGGTTGAGATTGCAACAAAAAATGTCTGGTATGCTATTGACTGTACTGTGAGAGACTGTGAGTAACCAGGTATACCTACAACAAACTACTACGTTACGCTTACGCAATCCATAAAAGGATTTGGGGTTCTTTTCAGACGCACTGAAACGCTCTCGATTTCAGTTACGTGCTACGGCACTCCAATATAAGAGTACATAAACTTACACACAGTTGGGGAAACTACTCGTTTTAAGTTAAGTACACACAAGTTTCGCTTTCAGGAATGTTTGCTATCTTTAAAAACAAAAGTTGGGTCTTTTAAGTAACTCTTTCAAATCGGATGAAAAAAGAAGGTTGTTTTACCTGCAAAGCCTTTAAGGAATGGTTCCTTTACTTTGACTGCTTGAATGGTTTGAGGATAAAAAATATTTTAAATCCTGTTGGTTTAAAATATGTCTACGTCATATCATTTAATTTGAATAGAATAGAAAAACAATTATGGACCTACCATAATAATATCATTATTAAATAAATAGAAAGGAACTGATCTGAAGAATTGATCCTACTTATTTTACAGCTTAAAAAGTGGCCTAATGTTATTAGACCAACTGTTAAAGTATCGCTAGTTAAGTATGTTAATTACCAACTTACACATTTGCTTTAAGTACGAGAATGAATTATAAAAGTAAATGTTGAGAACCCGTGTTATTTCTGTCCTTTATTCTGTTAATTGTCTAATAAAACGACAACATTTAATATTTACCTGATGGGGAAGTCGTTGTATTTGCGCAGTACAATACAAAGGGAAGAAATCTAACTAATAAACCATTAACTCGAATGTCGAAACGATTTCTAATAGGTATGCGTTACACACAATGGGTAACCAATTAATTTTACCTGTTATGTAACCAATGAGTGTTGGCACGATTCCAAATATAACCATATCTACGAGTATACCAATATTATGAAGCTGAAGAGTTTGTTTGTTTGCTTGAACGCGCTAATCTCAGGAACTACTGGTCCGATTGGAAAAAGTATTTTGTGTTGGATAGTCCATTTATCCAGAAAACGTTTAGGCTAGGCTTAACATCACCCTAGAGCCAATAGGCGCGGAGCAGTAAAGAAAATGTGCTTATTCCTAAAGGTCCACGACTCTATAGTTCTTCTTTTCCCACCGAGTCCATAATAGATTAAAATAAACTAAGATAAATACTTTTTTTAATGTCGTCTAACTCGTGAACCCGTTGGGAATTAAAGTATGAACTTGAAATTTTTGAAAGCAATAGAGCTGTGGACCTATAGAAATAAGCCGAAAGATGTTGCAAAAACGGGAGATACCTAATATTCAAACTATTTTCACGCGGACGAACTCGCGGGCACAGCTAGTTTCCGAAAGCGGGAGCTCATAACGAAAGCCAGGCACGCACTTCATAACTCAATACATTATAAATTTACCGTTTGTGGATCGCACGCATACTTTATGCCACGTGTGAGGCAAGTACACGCATATTTCATATATACGACCCTTGTTTCCGCGCGGACTTGTTTCACGTTTTACATAATCTGACAGGTTCCATTCATCAACATATTGTTAAAAAGTCGGATTAGTACTGTCGTTTGAACAAGATCTATTAATTAATTTGTGGATGGATAGGTATGTAGTTAGAAAGTAGGATTCTATCCGCAGTTTGGTTAGGACATTAAAGCTTGGATCAACCTGATTACCTAAAAAAAAAACATTATTCCGCATCCTGGCTACATTGTAAAATTGAACTAAGTCTGAAACACCTCTGATGGCTTACATACGAGTAGACTGATTTAAGATTTGACAACAAAAAACATTTCACGACAGTGAGTCGTCCGTTTAACAGTAGGCAAACTCTGTTACCTATCAGAAAACACATCCCTCATCTACAAAATTTTGAAAACACAACTTAATAGCCCGTTTTATTATCTTTTCAGCTCCACGTAGACACCGGTCACCCATCATGCCTCTTCCAAGCGCTGTGTACCTGCTCCAAGCCAGCTGGCGACCTGGGCATAGTGACCTGCCGTCATGTACCCCTACTGAGGGTGCCTGCTACCCTGAACAGCTCCAAGGTCTTCACTCTTCAGCTCACGGGGAACAGGATAAGGGAATTGGAACCAAAGTTCTTTCAAGCTACAGGTTGGTAGTTTATTTTTGGATTTCCAAATAGAATAATAGCATGGTGCCATGTTGTGATATATTTGACTACGAGCTTGGAACTTCACGCTGACCACTGGCTTGTTACCCTCCAGCTTTATAGGTACTTTGTCAGCATTAGTTGGACTGTTCCTGGCAGTCTTGTATAAGCATTATCAGATTGTAGGCTCTTCTCATTCTCCTAGAATTTCGGCTCTACCCTAGTAACTACGATAGCTGATCGATGAAGGTGTCGGACTGGCCGACTCGTGATCCTAGGAATGCGGTTCGATCCTTGCCGTCGACTATTGTGATAAACGAGTGTTGGGATGTTACGAGTGGTAACACAAGCGCATTTAGCTTACCACAAGGGGTTAACGGTATTAAAAAAAGGCTAAGTTATTATGGTTAGTAAACTAATTAGTTGGGCACTAGCCCAAAGGCTTCTGACGTGACTCTACATTTACTTGACAACTGATTCTTTTAGCTGTACGTAGCAGCTTCATTTCAAGAGGCTATTTTATTTATTTAGGACATCCAACATGACAGTCAGTTAGTACGAGTATAATACGATTTTAAAATATTTTCCAGGAATGTACAGGCTAGCAATAAATCAGAACCCCCTGGAGACGATCCACGAGGACGCCTTCTACGGGCTGGAGACGACGCTGTGGGAGCTGGAGCTGAGGTACGACGGGCTCACGACGGTGCCCAGCAAGTCGCTCAGGAACCTCGGGAAGCTCAGGCTTTTGGATTTAACTGGTACGTCACATATTATATCTTTAGAGTGCACTAAAGCGGTTGTGTTTTATTTCTTTCAGGGCTGATTTTTTTATCGTCTTACGCGCGAGCGATAAGGATGGGTAGCTTGGGGTCATTGGACAAAATTCTACGTGCTCACAGACCGGGCTTTAGAAGAATAAACTTGTCATTGTGACATATTTAGTTATCTAATGATTGAAATATCAGCCCTCAGTCTGGTAGTTTGATACCACAGTGCTACGGTTGTGTGGCAGATGTTTGAGAATATAGGCACCTTTCCGCTTGAGTAACTGGATACTTATTTTAACCATCTTTACTGGTATAGTGGTAATGGGAAAAACGAGATGTTTTGAAGATCTGGAGATTTCACAATTCATAGTTCTGATATCGTAGCTGGTTTTTATTACTTACACATTCCTTAAACAGAAACTCTCACCTATCACGTTGTGTGTTATGATGTGAGTGATGAGTGTCCTAACAGGAATGCTGTTTTACAAGTTTTGTAAGAGTTTTTTTATATTAATAAGTAATGACATAATTACGAAAATAATTACTGTCGCTAACAGATTCGTAATTCTTTTATCCTATTTTAAAAAATAGTATTGCTAACAGAAACTATTTACTACATTCCAGGTAACGAAATAACAGACATATCTAGCAACGACTGGAGCCTGGGCACGCTACAGACCCTGATCCTAGCAGACAATTCGATAGCTAACCTGCCCATCGATGCGTTCTCAAGTCTTCTCATGCTGGAGACGCTCGACCTTCGAGGGAACCACCTGGCGTCTGTCGACGGAGGCGTGTTTAGGGATGGCATGAACAGGCTCAACAAGGTTAGTATTTGGTTGTTATATTTGTAAAATTTATCAACATAAAGTTCGTTTAATTTGTCTCATCAAGGGAAGAATTCTGCGGTAACTGGATAAACAAATTAGGTAATTAGTAGATACTTAAAATCCCTGCGTTTCAAAGCAAAAGCAATTCAATTATTTATTGCTAGATAATACATAGTTAGTTATTTGAAAATATCTCACAACAATTGAAGTACAGTAAAAATAATTATCAATTTCTCATTTTCTTCAATAAAAATTCTAGGATACCTATTTATCAACAGCATAAGAATCTCAAAACAAAATTACTCTAATATTAAATCTCTTTTTTTTTCAGTTGCTACTTGGCGACAATCAGTTGACCTTCATTCCCTACGAGGAAGTATCGCCACTAAGGCAACTACGAGTGCTGGACCTGTCAAACAACGTGATCAAACAAGTGCCTCCTGTGCATGAGACTCCCACCAGGCTGTCTCTGGATATACTGAAGTAAGTAGCATCATCATGTCTCTGTGTGTCTCCGGTATAAACCGCGTTGAAGAACTTGAATACTATCTAGTTACTAAGTTAAAGCAAACCGAACTTTCTTCTTTTAGATTATAGTTAAGTAGTTACACTTTTCAAGATAAAGTTGTGTGGTAGAAGTGTGCGTATGTGGAGAAATAAGGCTTAATTTAATTACACCAAAACAGAGTCTGTAATTTACCAATTGATCATTAAAAAAAAGTTTCACCCTCTTTCGAGTTTTCGACAGCGCGCACTGGCCGCTAAGAATCCTTTTAAAAAAAATTAAAAGACTTTAGCGAACGTCTTTTGTTTTCGCATATTTATTTTTCACGTAGCAATTCCCATGTCACATTAATTTTCATTACCACTTTCCACAGTGATAACTAACCGAAAATGTCATTTATTTTACCCAAGATGATACATTTATTGTTCTTTTTTATTTTTTCAGGTTGGACAACAATGTCATTACAGAACTTCACCCAGGATCTTTCAAAAACTTTCAAGTATTAAATTCCACTTCTTTGGATGGGAATCCAATTCATGTTCTAAGGGTAAGGAATAGTTTTATGTGATTAAATAAATGTGAAGATAAATTATGTAGGTACTATTTTGTTATATCATTATCATTAAAAATTTAACTGTCGGAAAATTATTAGCAACTGGTGATTTTCCGTGACGCAAAAACAGCATCTAAGTTTTTTAACAATCAAGGAATTTTGTAGTACACGACATTATAAAATATGACTTATTACAAAAACGTTAAACACACGATCAACACGGTTTATAATTATATTTTCACACTAAATGGTGATCAACGCGAGTTTATTTTTTTGTGATAAGGGGGTAAGTATGTGTTTAATAATTTGTACCTTAATTGAAAATAAGCTTTATACTCTTTACAGGAAGATGCATTTCGCAATGCCAAAATCAAGATCCTCTCTCTCCGCGACTGTGGCATCTGGGACCTGTCTCCCGCAGCGTTCGCTGGCCTGGAGAACAGTCTGCAGAGCCTGGACTTGTCCGAGAACAATCTGACGATGATATCCAAGTTCATGCTGAACAAACTCGACTCGTTGAGGTTTTTGAACCTGAGGGAGAACAAGGTAAAGTTGCACAGACGAGCAACATTTGAGATTTTGCTTCTTTGTCCTTCTTCTCATTGATATTCAAGGGGTTAAGCAGTCGTATGCCGAGATTCCATACAACAATACGAAAGTCATACATGCATACAAAAGGTTAAGCAAGTCTGTGCTATCTTATAGAATTTTTATTGGTGCTATATTGCAAAGAAAACGTAGGTACATTTAGTCTGATGCACTGATAAATGTATAAATTTACTTTCTTTAGTTTACTTGGACTATACTCGGAGTATGCATAAAACATAGTTATCTGGTTACTATGTGTACCTAAAATGTACCTATGTGACACCCAAAATGAGAACTTATTTCAATGAGGGTTTTCGCGAATGAAAGATCCGCTAGATGGCGGGACGTGGATGTGGGGTCTGACTGCTGCGTGATTGGTGGATTTTGACATATCTGTCAATGTCATGTCAAAAATAACCAATCACGCAGCATTTGGACCTCGCGTCTACGTATTGCCATCTGGCGGATTTTTCATTCGCGAAAACCCTCATTGTAACAAAAACGTGTTGCGAACTTTTTGACTACTATGGGTGTCACGAACTATTTAACGCTGACTGTACCCTACATTATTATACTATGGAGCATCACATTGATAAATCATAGAGCATGGTGATCATTATAAACTAATAACATCTTACAGGTCGATATCAACACCTTGGCGACTAATACCCCCACCGAGTACGAAGTGACGTCATACAACAACTTCCAACACAAGCTGTTCTCTTTGGACGTCAGTGGCGCCTCCTCGATAGAGATGAGCTTACAAGATGTGAGAAGGTAAACAAAACATTCTAGTAAAAAATATTTTCTTTCATGTAGTTCCTTGCTTTTGTGCACCGACAGAGCTCTACTAATTTAATCGGTAAAAGTTTGCAACGACTTAATTTCGCCTTTTTACACCTTATTAAACTTTGAAATCGAACTTAAGACTTTTAATATCAATCACCCCGAACTGGATGCTATGAATTTCACTTGAAAAAGAAGACTAGTTATCACCTCCTTTTACACGCCTTTATCTTCTCTACCAAAGGACAATGACCAAAAGTGGTCCAAATGTCCACCACTAATGAGATCTATATTAGCTTATAGTCCATTAAATAGAGATTAACTTTCAGTATGGGACGAAAAAAAAATAAGCTGTCAGTAAAAAATTATGACTGTTTGAAAAATTGTAGTAGTTTACGCGCTAATCTCAGGAACTACTGGTCCGATTTGAAAAAATCTTTTTGTTATGGATAGCCCATTTATCAAGGATGGTTTTAGGATAAATAACATCACCCTAAAACAAATAGGGGCGGAGCAGTAAAGACAAATGTTGTAAAAATGGGACAAGGTCGGAAGCACAGGTAGTATAATATTTAATAAAATTAATCTATAACCCCGCGCCACATGCTACATGACATAACATGTGGAGATTAGTCCAAAATGTGCATTAGATAGAATGNCGTCGCTAACAAATATATTTAGAGTGCACCTAAGCGGTTATGTTTTATTTCTTTCAGGGCCATGTTTCAGGGCTAATTTTTCAATCGTCAGACCTACCTATCTTTAAACTTGTCATTTTGACATACTTCTCATACTGAAACTGTCAATGTGCCAAACTTATTCTTCAGTTAAAAGTTATCTGATGATTGAAATATCAGCCCTCAGTCTGGTAGTTTGATACCAAAGTGCTACGGTTGTGTGTGAGAATGTAATGACATTTTCGCTTGAGTAACTAGGTAGGTACTTATCTAAACCATCTATTGGTATAGTGGTATATTACGGAAAAACTAGATGTGATGAAGATCCAGACTTCCGGAGGTTACACAATTCATATAATATAAGTTATGTGACTAGTTTTTATTCCACATTTCTTAAGCACATATTCCTTATACATACTCGTACATATCCAATCCTATTGCGATGAGCATTATGATGAGATTCCTTACAGACATGCTGTTTAATAAGTTTTATGAACGTTTTATAAATGGTTATTACGAAAATCATAATGTAGCTTACAGTTACTCGTAATTCTATTTCAATTTAAAGCACTTTCGTTTGCTAACAGAAACGATTTACTACATTCCAGGTAACGAAATAACAGACATATCGAGCAACGACTGGAGTTTAGGCACGCTGCAGACTTTGATCCTAGCCGACAACTCAATAGCCAACCTGCCCATCGATGCGTTCTCAAGTCTTCTCATGCTGGAGACGCTCGACCTTCGGGGGAACCACCTGGCGTCGGTCGACGGAGGCGTGTTTAGGGACGGCATGAACAGACTCAACAAGGTTAGTATTTGGTTGTTATATTTGCAAAATTTATCAACATAAAGTTTGTTTAAGTTGTCTCATCAAGGGAAGAATTCTGCGGTAACTGGATAAACTAATTAGGTAATTAGTAGATACTTAAAATCCCTGCGTTTCAAAGCAAAAGCAATTCAATTATTTATTGCTAGATAATACATAGTTAGTTATTTGAAAATCTCTCACAACAATTGGAGTACAGTAAAAATAATTATCAATTTCTCATTTTCTTAAATAAAAATTCTAGGATACTTATTTACCAACAGCATAAGAATCTCAAAACAAAATTACACTAATATTATGTCTCTTTTTTTTCAGTTGCTACTTGGCGACAATCAGCTGACCTTCATACCCTACGAGGAAGTGTCGCCTCTAAGGCAACTACGAGTGCTGGACCTGTCAAACAACGTCATCAAACAAGTGCCTCCAGTGCACGAAACTCCCACCAGGCTGTCTCTGGATATACTGAAGTAAGTAGCATCATCATGTCTCTGTGTGTCTCCGGTATAAACCGCGTTGAAGAACTTGAATACTATTTAGTTACTAAGTTAAAGCAAACCGAACTTTCTTCTTTTAGATTATAGTTAAGTAGTTACACTTTTCAAGATAAAGTTGTGTGTAAGAAGTGTGCGTATGTGGAGAAATAAGGCTTAATTTAATTACACCAAAACAGAGTCTGTAATTTACCAATTGATCAGTAAAAAACAGTTTCACCCTCTTTCGAGTTTTCGACAGCGCCTAGCCGCTAAGAATCCTTTTAAAAAAATATTTAAAAGACTTTAGCGAACGTCTTTTGTTTGCGCATATTTATTTTTTCACGTAGCAATTTCCATGTCACATTAATTTTCATTACCACTTTCCACAGTGCTAACTAACCGAAAATGTCATTTATTTTACCCAAGATGATACATTTATTGTTCTTTTTGATTTTTTCAGGTTGGACAACAATGTCATTACAGAACTTCACCCAGGATCTTTCAAAAACTTTCAAGTATTAAACTCCACTTCTTTGGATGGGAATCCAATTCATGTTCTAAGGGTAAGAAATAGTTAATTCCATTATTAAAGTAATTTGAAGTTAAATATGTACAATTTTGATAAAACTGTAGTAGCCCCTTCAAGTACCTACCAGTAAGGCGAAACACAATAGAAATCAATTTCAAGCGACCACTTAATGTTCCACTAGATACACAAGTATCATTTCTAAATTTGACTGTCGGAAAACTAAGTTAGTAGTAGCGTTAATTTATAGTTAGTTGTTTGATAGTAGTGATTTTACCATGACGCCAAAACACCGTTATATTTTTCTTACAAAAAATATCTTATTTATGTTTGTTTGTTAACAATCAAAAAATCTTAGCAATACCTTGTGTATTGTATTTAATAATTTGTACCTTAATTGAAAATAAGCTTTATACTCTTTACAGGAAGATGCATTTCGCAATGCCAAAATCAAGATCCTCTCTCTCCGCGACTGTGGCATCTGGGACCTGTCTCCCGCAGCGTTCGCTGGCCTGGAGAACAGTCTGCAGAGCCTGGACTTGTCCGAGAACAATCTGACGATGATATCCAAGTTCATGCTGAACAAACTCGACTCATTAAGGTTCTTGAACCTGAGGGAGAACAAGGTAAAGTTGCACAGACGAGCAACATTTGAGATTTTGCCTCTTTGTCCTTCTTCTCATTGATATTCAAGGGGTTAAGCAGTCGTATGCCGAGATTCCATACAACAATACGAAAGTCAGACATGCATACAAAAGGTTAAGCAAGTCTGTGCTATCATATAGAATTTTAATAGATTGGTCTGATACACTGTTGAATGTATTTACTTTCTCTAATTTACTTGGACTATACTAGGAGTATGCATAAAACATAGTTATCTGGTTACTATGTGAACCTAAATTATTAAAACTAAGGACATGCTAATTACTCCTTTTACTGATTATGTACCTGGTCTAGGAACAACCAGCGTCAAATAGTTCGTGACACGTGACACCCAAAATGATAACTTATTTCAATTGTAACAAAAACGTGTTGCAAACTTATTGACTACTTTACCCTACATTATTATACTTACTTTAAAGCATATCATTGACAAGCATGATGATCATTATAAACTAAATCATCTTACAGGTCGATATCAACACCTTGGCGACGAATACCCCCACCGAATACGAAGTGACGTCATACAACAACTTCCAACACAAGCTGTTCTCATTGGACGTCAGTGGCGCTTCCTCGATAGAGATGAGCTTACAAGATGTGAGAAGGTAAGCAAAGTATTCTAGTAAAAAATATTTTCTTTCATGTAGTTCCTTGCTTTTGTGCACCGACAGAGCTCTACTAATTTAATCGGTAAAAGTTTGCAACGACTTAATTTCGCCTTTTTACACCTTATTAAACTTTGAAATCGAATTTAAGACTTTTAATACTTATCAATCACCCCGAACTGGATGCTATGAATTTCACTTGAAAAATTCGACTAGTTATCACCTCCTTTTACCTACCTTTATCTCCTTTATCAAATTGGTTTTTCATCACCCAATTTAGATGTAACTATTCTATTAACTAACTTCAAAAAAGGAGAAGGTTCTCAATTCGATGGCATGTTTTTTCTTCAGAATGCGCTCCCTCCGATACCTATCAGTAGGCAAGTTGATCAGAAAGAGCATACGCGCTGAAGACTTCCTCGACTTCGGTGTGGACCTGGAAGACCTGAAGGTGTATGGGAGCACCATCAATCGCATCGAGTCGAGTGCTTTCCAGCATGTCCGGACTATCAAGACCTTGGACTTATCGGAGAACGAGATTGACTTCATTGATCCTTTCGCTTTTGCTGAGGTGAGTGTGCGTAGATCAGAAGGAGAAGAATAATCAAAAATCAAAAATATTTATTCAGTTTAGAGCACAAGTAGCACTTATGAACGTCAAAATGTAAATAGTAAAAAAAGAAAAGGTAGCCCTTATGGGGCACTTTACATGTCTCCTTATCGTAATTCCAAGCCGCCAATAGTGGTCCTGAATGCCAAACAATGCATAAAGGCTTTCTTATTAGATACGTGAACAGAATGATATTTTAATAATGATCATGCAGGATCATGCAAGTGGTACTTAATTTCAAAGTCGCGCAAAAATTGATATTTTTGTCTATTATAGGTAAATATACTTTTCCTTACCACTTCTTTTCCATCCTCCACTTTTCAACGATGTTATCATTTATTACACACATCATAGGCAATGTTACAATGAGGGCTATCGTTTTAGCCTTCACCAGTTAGCGCCACTGTAGAGTAAGGTCCTGTCACTTGCTAGTAGCGAAGACAGTGGCGCCAACTTGTGAGCGCTAAAGTGGTAGGAGGACTATCGTATTTGCACTCATCAAGATGGCGCCACTGTAGAGTAATGTAGATGTAGTAGATGGTGCCAACTGTTAAGTATAAAAACGATGGCCTTCATTGATGCGTTCTTTTTGCAGCTACACAGCCTCACAACTTTAAAATTGGCTAATGGTCTAGCGGAAACAGTAAAGATTCTGCCTTTCGAGCCTCTAAAAGCTCTCATAGAGCTACAGCATTTGGACCTAAGTAACAACAAGCTGAAGAACGTTCCAGATACCTCTTTCCACTTCTTGTACAAGTTGAAGTCTCTGAACCTTCAGGACAATGCTATTGACCACTTTTCCAAAGGAACACTTCAGGTAAAATCTAAGTTAAATACTAATTGCTTTAGGATAAACTGTGAAACTGTTGCTTCCATTATCTAAGTTTTACATTAAAATGTACTCATTACTAAATTATATTTTTCTTTTTTTAAAGGGTGACATTCACCACCAGCTACAAAGCATTTGTTTATCCCTGAACCAAATGAACCAAATAGTTCAACACACGTTTGTGGAGCTGAAAGAACTACAAGAAATCCTAATAGAAGACAACTTGATAGAATCGATTCAGAGGCGAGCATTTACCAGCTTGGACAATGTCAAAGTGATCAAACTGAAAGGGAACAGAATTTACGAGATCTTTGATGAAGCCTTCCAGAATATTCCGGCTTTGAATGAGTACGTATAGCAAATTTTATTGGACCTTCGAGCCGGATAATTTGGCAGTATTTTTTTCCTCGAAACCACTGAATGGTGCTTAAGTTTTAACTTCCTTTAAGCACTTAAAATTCCAAAGTTTAGCGCTCTTATCCTCGTTTCAGATAATATTAACTATGTATCTCTTAATTTTTCTTTTTTCAGATTGGACATCTCGTTTAACCAACTTAACACATTTAGATTCTCAATCTTTGACCAAGTCGGTTCGGCCGCTGCTCTCAAAGTAAACGTTTCTCATAACAGAATGGTTTCCCTGAGGGACTCTAATGCACACAGTTTCCTATACAGCTCTGAGTTTTACCAACCGAAAGTGCAAAGTGAGTATAAAAATATTTAGTACCCATTACTTAGTCTACTTATGTGGAAGAAAATTTTGTTTTATTAATATTTTCTTCGTCTGCTTTTTTGCTTCTGCTTTAACAGGATTAGTCACTGAAGAAACACCTCTTGAGCCAGAAGGTGATAAAGATTGGGCTTTTGTTTTGTTTTTATATTTTTAATGATTTCGTTTATTTCTCAATATTTTATCTGTTTATTTCTTTCTGCTTCTTCTAATCAGGATTAGTATCTGAAGATGAGCCTCACGTAACTGAAGGTGACATCATCTTTTTATTTCTTCTTCTTAGTTTCTTATTTTGTTTGATTTATTTATTCATTGTTGATTCTTTTTTGTTTTGCTACACACGCAGGCCTAATATCTGACGAAGATATTTCTATGGCAGAAGGTGACTTTGTTATTTATTTTGTCCGTCCTGTTTTTAACGATCATCGTCTATCTGTATGTATAAAATATTTTTAATACTTTTGAAAAACTAAATAACAATATCTTGTTTCAGGTCTCGGGATAGTGTCTGTAAACATCAGAGTGATGGATTTCTCTCACAACAATATATCTGAAATCGCTCCTTATTACTTCAGGTGATTTTTAATGCTTATTATTATAATGGTCTTCAATTATTGTTCTCTATTTGTTTTCCCTTTCTACATAGCCAGAGATTACATATTTTTATCGTGTAAATTAATTGATTGACCCGGTTTTTCTATCTTACAGACATGCAGATTTTACTCTGGCCGAATTGTACCTTTCTCACAACCTGTTAAGAAATATTACAAGGGATGTGTTCGGTTCTTTGGCAGCCCTACAGTATTTGGACCTTTCACATAATCAGATCTATCACATGGAATACGATTGCTTTGCTCGAGCCAAAGCATTACAGGTAACTTTAAACTTTTNGAAACTGTTAAATTTGAAATTGAATAAGAATTTTATTCTGGGCTTCACGAATTTAAAGTAAATATTGTTTGTTTCAGATAATAGATTTATCCCACAACTACTTGACTGAATTACCCGTGCAAGTTTTCCACGAGATGCCATCTTTGATTTCTTTGGACCTTTCAAACAACCGTATCAGAAATTTGGCAGATAATCTGATTGTTTCACCCCTTTTGGAGAGGTAAGTCTTTCGTCTTTTAACTCATAGTTTTACAGATCATACAAAGTCAGGGAAGTGTTTAGTGTTTTCAAATTTTTCGTGAAACAATGTTTCATAGGACACCTTAGAGCGCTTGTAGACGTCCGTTTTTTCACCGGACGACGGACCGTCAAAAAACGGATATCCTTTGTTTGCTGTCAATTTTCTCGCCGGACCCATGTCCGATGCATGCACACGTTCATTATAAACCATACGCCACTGCTAAATCCGGTGAAAAAATCGGTCCGTTGTCCGGTCAAAAAAACGGACGTCTACAAGCGCTCTTACTGTCTTGATTACCCAATAGTGTTGGATTGAGCTGATATCAAAAGGTCATGGATCGGATTTAGTGTTTGTTGGTTTCTTTCTTTTTCTGAGCCAATACTGAAATAATTATCTGGGTCTAGCTCAGCCTTTAAACCAACTTTATGAAGCGACTTTAATATCAAATTTTAACCATTTCTAGACTTGATCTCTCCAACAACTACCTATCGCGGGTGCCCACCAACTGCTTCTCTCCGTCCACCGCAGCTAACCTCGTGGAGCTAGACTTGAGTGGTAACACCATCCCAGCCATCTCCATGGCTGACTTCGTCCAGAGATATCGGGTAAGTCATGTACTAAAAACTAAGGCCACACTACAGCAAATGGGTGTCAAACTTTAGCAAAAATTGCTCTATCAAAATTTGAACTACCAGTCCAATTTTCATGCCTACATCCAAATAATTGTGATCATGGCCACCTTTATTTGGGTGGATCATTGGGAAACCGTGTAGCTGTTATTTAGGTTATTTATCATCATAACGGAACATTCGGTCTATTAATGAAGCTACTTTGTTACATTTGAAATGTTATTAATTATTTTGTAAATTACACAAGCACCCAGCTTAGTAGTGTGGCCTTATTAAGGCTTCTACATAATGACAAAAATATTATTTTATAAGGATTCCTATGTACCCTTGTTTTTACCACACGGCTTTGAGTGAAGCTTTCACCAGGGTAACCCTGAGTTTGATACTAACTGCTTGACTTGTGACGTGTTTTTTCAGTGTAAATAGGTACCTGATTTAAAGTGATATTGAAGTACCCATACCCTAATATTTTGTTATAGACTAAGTCAGGGCTTTCCACTGTTTATCGTTAAACCCTGGAGCGTCGCGGCATTATCCCAAGAGCGCCGTGATGCGATTGAAAATAAATGTAGAGAAAGAGATGAAAGTTGATTTCCATAAAAAATGTGTACATAACCGAACAATAAATTGATTAGCTACCCTACTACCTTGTCCTCATCCAAACCACTTAGTCTATGACCCCGTGTGCCAACTAACCGTAGTGCCAGCGTAGTAGCTAATTGTGCATGTCCGTCAGACTGACCAGAGCGACTGGCAGGAGGAGCCGGACTACAGCGACGAGTACATGTACCATACTGCAAGACGGGACCACACGAGGGTGTACCACCAAAAAAAACAGTACCACCAGAACTCGCTGTATAAGGTAGGTTGTGGACGGTGTAGACGCTGGTTTAGTATAGAGACAGGGCAATGCTTAGAGAATGGAAGCGTGAATTATAATTTACATAAATTTGAAACTCTAGTTCACGTATTTCTGTATTTTTTTTACCAAACTGAAATATCAGAGGCTAATGAGGAATGTTGGCAACTTTCTGAAAAATTATAATTTCCTTGAACTGGCGTCTACATTCAACTTTGTCATCCTGTAGATTTCCTTCGAGTTTTACTGTAGTTAGCTGCATTTTTGTTGTTTTATATTGCATCCGTTTTGTTTGTTGTTTTTTGATTTGACACTAACATTTCAGCATTAAGCAACTTTTATGATTTATAGATTTCTCAAAATTCTGAATGAATGATTTTGTCTGTTAGGTACTTTAAGATTACCTACTTATCATTTTTAATCATGTAACTTACTCTATGTAGGTTCTTCATTTTGAGTACAAAACGTTAGGTAAGTTTAATTTTGGTTTTGGACTCAAGACTTCAATCTATTTCAGTCTTTACTGAGCTTGGACCTCTCCGACAACCACTTGGTCCGAATCGAAGGCAACACTTTCTCGGTGCTGCCCAAGCTGCGCTGGCTGGACCTCAGCAACAACTCGCCTTTCAACAGTGGGGAGCGAGGAGTGAGCGTCTTCAAGGGTCTGGAGAGGAGACTCTTCCATTTGGGACTGAAGAACGTCAGCCTTACCACTGTAAGTTATTTATCAAAACTAGCTTCTTTAAAGGTAATGTTTTACTGGTGACCATAACTAGCCGTGGATATTTGTAAATTTTTGGTATGTGTGGAAGTATACAAAATTTTGCAATTGCAAAAGAAGCATTAATTTGCTTCTTTCAAAATCAGCAGCTGTATTCACTGTGCCTTTTGTCTTATATGTGATCTTCATTTTTAGGTGCCATCCATGCTTCTGACAAAACTAAAGAGCTTAGATCTATCATACAACAATTTGCCAACGATCCCGTTGGATACCACAGCAAACCTGACCGGTTTGAGGAAAATTGATCTATCATACAACGACCTAACCACAGTGCCAGTGGTAAGTAATGTGAACATTTCGCCATGAATTTTTATAGCTGAATTAATAGTACTAATGGTTATGATCCTCATATTACTATTATTTTAGGCTGTACAATCTCTCAACGACCTTCGATGGTTGTCGCTATCTGGCAACCCCGTCACGGCACTCATGAATAACAGCCTTTATGGAGTATCCTCACGGCTGGAATACCTCGACGTGACCAAGCTGAAGTTAAGAATTCTGGAGGTGAGTAACATCTTTGCATTTTTGAAGAATTTTTCAATTGTGACTGCATTTCTAAAAATGCAAATTATTATAGATCCTCTAGCTCGCGATCAATCAGCCTAAACTTTATTGTTCTCATTCAAATTTCAGCACGGAGTATTCGGCAAGATGTACGCTCTACGAACCCTAAAGATTTCAACCTCCCCCGATTTGAGAGAATTCAACGTCCCCCGAATGCTGGCTTATAACGCGGCGTTAGAAAACTTATACGTAGACGTGGAGTACAGTCCAGAGTTTGGACAGCAGATGAGCGCGGCGTTACCTTGCAAGCTGAATAACATCACCATCACTGGACGGTCTTTGGTGTCGCTAGCTCCTTATCTGTTGTTTGTAAGTATTCCATCCTATCTTTCCACGATTCCATTAACAGCATCATCATAATCAGTTCATTTAAGCTTATGTATTATCTCTTACTTTATCGTCTTCTATATTTGTGACTACTATCATTTCATGTTTTCCCAGGGTGTTCACTCCAAAGTGCTACGGCTTACTGTCTTCAACACGAGTATAGAAGAAATCGAGAGTCAAACCTTCTGGAAGCCAGGTCGCATCAGAAACTTGACCCTGGACCTTCGCTCCAACTACATTACGAAGGTCTCCAACCCCGCCCAGAAAGACTGGCCTGGGGTGCCCAACAATATGTTCCTCCATGACATATTAATATCAGGGAACCCCCTGATTTGTGATTGTGGAATTGGGTAAGAAGAGAGACAGGCACTTTTGGAATTGACATTGAAGACTTGAGCTTATACTCAAATCATTGATGTATTTTCAGATGGATTGAAGCATGGGACAGGAAACGAAGACAGTACTTATGTAACAGTCCATTTAACTGCGTCGCAACTAGAGACGACGTCAGGTTTGCGTCATGCCCGCTAAATGATAACAGAACTCTCGTTGATGTAAGTATTATAATTTTTAAGGATAGTTACGCGANTTACGCGACCAACGACATCAGGTAATCGTAGGAAGGCATTGATATAATTTTTCCATTTGGTTTCAGGTTATGCAAAGAGACCTGGACTGCAGTTATAACAAAGGATTTTTCAGTTCACCCAACTTGTACATTATTATAGGAATGTCGTTTTTAACGTACCTGTACATTTGAGGGTTGTTTTGGATGCTTGGGGTTTACGAAGAGTTCTACCGAATTTTAGCAAGAGTGTACCAATTTTAGACGATTTTCGAGGATTTAAGATCCTATTGGGTTTATGAATTGGAAAATTGGTGCCATCTTGTTCATACATGTATACTGACGTGTACAGGTGTAAATAGACCAGTCAAAAATAGAGTATCATCTGATAAATAACGCCAAGTAAGGAGTGAGATTATCGGAATGGAATATTAAGTATTGTACCTGTTTAAGTGGCCTAAACTGCATTCAAAAATCTCTTGAGGTATACCTTAAAGCCAAGTCATAGTAATAGTGATGGACAAAGTTGCCCAAAGGCATCAAGTGAGGATATGCAAGAATCAGTGACTTTTATATTAAGTGGTTGAGTAATCTAGTGAAGCCTACTAAATTGTGATTTACCGTTTAAATGGAGGAGAGTGATCTCAAGGGATTGATTCTAGAAACGTTTTAAATATTTTAATAATTTTATTCCGTAATGTTTGTTATTGGTTTCGCGTGTGTAGATTTAAGGTTTATTTTATACGCGTTTCGTGCACAGCCTTTTGTGTTTTTTCTTATTTATGAAAAATAAAGTCCAAAGGTGCGTCGATCGATCATCATTAGTGTGGAAGTGCACTTAAATGTGTCTTAGGTGTTGCATTTACGTCAGTGTTAAGATAAGTTCACATGAAAGCAATGACTTAATTACGATAAAAGTCTATTTAGTTAGACTGTCGCTCGAATGATGTGTTCGTCCATTTAAGGTTAATAATGTTATTTATAGGATATTTGTTTGTCTTATAGAAATCTAGATGTAAATGTACAACATCATCTTAACGATTCTGTATTTTTATCCTTACTTTCTTCGTCTTTTCTCGTCGCCTTTATTAGTAATCATTATAGAACCTATTTAGAGTCACACATTGTCCGATTTTGTCAGGTAATCAGGTCTAATGGCCCCGCCCATATCTTATGGCTCTCTAAAGGTCGCAGTTGGAAAAGGACCGGCTTTTTGACTGAAGTTCAACGTCAATTCGAACGAAAACTGAATATTATTATCAAAAATCTAACAATGTGTGGGCATACAAAATTAGTATCAAAAAATGTACAAAAAAGTTTTCCATTCCAAATATCACACTAATAATGGTTAACTTTATGACGCTTGATCCTATTTACTAATTAGGCTCTAATATTTTCATTGTTTAGCTGTTTACAAATTCTATCTGGTTAACTCGTTGAAAACATATTTTATTACATATATCTATTGATGTGTCAGTAGCTGTTTCTATCTACAAAGCATGCTGTATCATATACATTGTCATTGTACGTATAAATTAGGGATGTATTGACTGAATTTAAGTATTTCAGAGCTATTTCGCTGGTATACTTATTATAAGAGTTGTTTGTATTGTATGGTATCCGAAGTGGCTTATTTAAATATATTTTTTTGTCTGCTTCTGCAATAGTTTTTTCTGTTTTTATTTTTGCGAACGGACGACTACAATCTCACCTTTTGGTGTTCAAATAAAAATGACTGTTAATTTATGAACATTAAGTTTTTTTTAAGCAATATTGTGTAGTCGTACGATGAGGTTCGCAAGATCTTTTAACACTTTTGCACGCTAGCTGTTTCTATATGTTAATCGTTTTGTTTCGGAACAATATGCATGTTGTAGCTTGAAGTTATTATCTAATGAGTAAATTCAATTACCTCTTCTTCAGTGGTCCAGTTCGATTGTGGTAGCAGGCCTACAAGTTCACTTTTGTTTTCAATGTCATAGGTATGATGCAAACCACTTATATCGACTACAGTTACTATATTACAAGTTCCATGTTTGACATTGAAAACGAAAGGATGTCGTTGAAACAATGTATATATTTTGTGATATAATATTACTCTAATCCTTCTATTTTTGATAAAGCCTACAATGAGTATTGCTGACCTGAACGGGAATTGTATAGCAAATTATCACTAAACTAATACAGCTTCTACAACGTAGCTTACAGTATCGCAGTCAATTGAACGATCATAAATATAATTTAACTAAACCGTTGTATAAAATAACTGTTACGCAGATTTTCCATTTCTATAGCTATTTCAAGTTATAGGTCTATAGATTTAATAGATGCTTGTTAATGTTTCATAATAAGTAAAGTCTCATTAAATTTACCTTCTTTAATACCTTCAAGAATATCTGTATTTTTGGTAAGATACACAAGAGTAGTGACTTGCCTTTCTAATTACGATATTTCAGTGAGTGTAAGTATTCAAGAATCAGTTACTTGCATAGGTTAAAGGGATGTTCCTAAATTGGTTAAAGGTGTACCGTGTTAACGACAAATATTTACAGGTTTCTTATCAACTGTTTGTTAGTTTTGAGTCTAGTTTAGCAATATTTTTTGGGTTAGTTGGTGATTGATTACTTGAGAACCTACGCTCATTATTTGTCTACTGTCTCAGTAATAGTTCTTATACGACCTATAAATTGAATCTTAAGATAGACTAACTCCTCAGCAAGGTCCTATTGTGATAGACATAGCAAGTGCCAATGAATGGATTATTTACATAACCAATATCCTTATTAAATATCTATACAAATACATTTTAAAAATATTTTACTTTGCAACTGCTTTCGATATTTAAAATTTGTTTAAAATTAAAATAAATCAATTATCATGTTTGAAATTAAATTGTTTATCGTTGTTGTCATTTATGTTGTCATGTTAAATTACGATTAAAATAACATTCGGTCCAAATATAATGATTATGATTTCTTTGAAACATCCTTTCAAACTTTGTTTTGAAACATAAATAATATTTATTTTTGTTATAAAAGAGTGCCGCTACAGTCTACGGGATTATTAACTATATTGATCAGTATTTTCGGCATTGTCTATTACTCTAGGTATCTGATGCCCGTTTTCACTATCAATCCCAAATTAAGTGACCCCTATGGTAACATAACAGGAATTTTGTTTTCATAGGGGTCACTTAAAAATTAGGGATTGAGTGTGAAAACGAGCATAAGAACGTCCAAATTTCGTTATGGGCAAAAGGGATACCTAGTATATCGATTTGAAAATACGGATCATTGTAAGTTTTAATCCCGTTGTTCCTGATACAAATGCGTCTTGCGAAGAGTGTTCTCAATGACCAAAGGTATCCTCTAATGAAAAAGGTTAGTAGGTATACCTACTTACACCATGTGACAAACCCTACGCTTGATGTTATTTATTATAATAGATCTTAAAGCGGCACTAATATAAAGAAGTATATTTTTGGCAAAGTTTGAAGGGGTAAATTAATCGTGATAAAGCTGTAAATAATATTTATTGAAGCGAACAAAGCAAGTAAGCGAATTTGTGGAGTAATTCTTTGAGGGATGGGGACAAGGAACGATTTTGTCTTCACTACTTTAACAAATCTACTAAATAGTGTGGAATAAATAGGTAATCATTGAATTATTAGCGTATCAATAAATTATTACGTAAATTGAAATTTGTTTCATTGCATAAATAATACAGTAAATGACTCTACAATTTAGTATCTTAGCTACCCCTACCTACATTTGTAGCATTTCAGACTTGGTAATGCAATAAACAACCTCTTGAAACATAGCTTATTATTAAACATTATTATTTAACACATCTTGAAATATACCTTAACTTTCTTTTAAACTCATAAACATCTCCAGCAATAGACTTAGCAAATTACATTTTTGCACTATCAAGACTTTTCCTTTGAAGTCAATTTTCCTTCCAAAGATCCTTACGATTTCCCAATCAACCTGGTACCAACTTATAAATACAAAGGTACCTATTTATTTTAATGTTACTCTTATTAATATCTGAGAGTCCAATTCTCTATCCGACTCCGACGTTTCCTCAGCAATATCAGCATTCGAAAAGACATAGTATTGTATTAACTACGAGTACATTTATCAAATTAGAAAAACCTATAATAGAGGAAAGCGCTTGTAAGTAATCGGTGACCTCGGCCTGTGATCATGTCTAATACAAGTGTAATTGAATGAGACGCCCCGCGGGGCGGGGAATTGGACGACTTGCGCCAAACAATGTCGTTCTCTTTGACGCTTATTGCTTTGCGAGATTAAATATAGATTATAGTTCTTGCAACTCGCAAAGGCGAGTGAGCATTAATTGTGTGTGTACGTGTAGGACATAACGATAGTGTAGTCTTAACGTAACGTAAGACAAAACTTTTGAAAAAAGAACAGTAAGGCGGTTATCACACTGCGCCGCGCTCCGCCGCGGAGCGCGTGATTTTCATATAAAAATCACTAGCGCGGACGCTCTGTCAGTGTGAAGTGCCGCGCGTGTTTTCTATACAAACTGAGGTACTTGCATACAATGATTAAATCTGTCGCCCCGCGCTCCGCGGCGGAGCGCGGCGCAGTGTGATAACCGCCTAACGAGCCACCACACATGTAAAGCAATTGAGCTTTACATGTGAATTGCAACAACTATACCTACACTAAAGGTCAAATAATAATCAGCCATAAGCTCTTAGTTGCTTTACACCCGTATTCACAAACTAAATTAAGTGAAGCAACCAATCGAACGCACAGCATTAAATAGACCTCTGTGATTGGTTCGTGTGTAACCCTGTGTGTCCACGCGCACTGTGAGACCTCATAGACTGTCCTCAATGTCTGTGAATACGAACGTTAGAATTTTGTCAAATTAGATAAATTTTCAGTTGTCAGTAACTTATACCTACTAAAATACCTACGGAGAAGGTTTCAGTTTCATATAAAGGGAAGGTAGGTACTTATTTCAGGCTGTGAACTATATCGACTTACCTACTATTTCAGGACTATTTAGCCCTTTTAGAATTTGCTATTACATTTTCAGTTTTCAGCGTTGAATAAACTTGATATTCTTGGCTCTTTGACAATTTTGATTGTTTTTGCTTTCCTTATTTCAGATTTTGAAGTCATTGGCTAAGAAATGAAATACCTTCTCTATTAACCCCATTTTACTCTTCAGTAAAACTAGGCCAGACTGGTATAGTTTTTAATAGCTCGCGGTCGAGGGTTCAAAACTTGTACGACAAGGTAGGAAGAGCTTATTTAAAGTTAGTAATAAACATTCATTTAGGAAACTAAGTCACTTCCGACTATTGCCTGGCAAAAAAACTCAAAATTCAAATGTGGATATTACGCCTTAAGCTTTTTTTTCTTAAGCTTTATATAAAGCTTTTTTCAACGTATTCACTGAATTAACTCGTTTTCATTTCTCCTCTAATTGTGGAGAGCGAAAGAATCGGTAAGCCCACAGAGGGTCGTATTGTTACTCCGTGGCCATTGTCGGACGGATCAATTCCCAGATTAATTAACAGAATTAACTTTAGGTGGTTATCACACTGCGCCGCGCTTCGCCGCAAGTACAAGTAAATGCAAGTACCTCAGTTTGTATAGAAAACACGCGCGGCACTTCACACTGACAACGCGTCTGCGCGCGTGATTTTTTATATGAAATCACGCGCTCCGCGGCGGAGCGCGGCGCAGTGTGATAACCGCCTTACACTATATCAGCTTGACCATCAGACATACAAAAGTAGAGACACTCCCTAGAGAGCTTTAAACTCTAACAACCAATCACTTAAGTAGTACCTGTTAGGTCCTAGGTAAGTAATTTGTCACAATACTTTGTTTTAGAAAATCAATGGAATTGTTCACTACAGAACTGAGTACATAATGATTCAGATCTTGTTAAGAACAAGAGTGTGAAAAACAAAATAGGTAGGCCTTTCCCAAAAACTCGTTTTACCTCTCTTCGTTTAATCAAGCCTCGCTGACAATTTCAGTTCGATTCTCTTGAATGAATCTCGTTTTATCATTCTTTTCTCTAACCGCATGTACGAATTTCAAACATTTATTGCTTATGTGGCCTTCTCATAAAAAGAGAATAAATATCGATTCAATTTGCTTCAAATCATTTGAGGATTCGTTCAAGTTTTTTCTACATCTTTATATTACCAACTTACTATGTATTTTATCAAAATAACTAACATCGTTATATTTTTAACTTCATTGTTATCTGTGTTATAACACAAACTGCATATCAATTAAGAAAGAAATCGGGTCACATTCAACATTACTACTGGGTACTTAAGACACAAACACTTTATGCGTTTCCCCCAAGTAATGGATTTTCCGTGTCTTATCAACGTTAACGTAAATACTAGAGAAAAAGGGTGTAACAATAAAAGAAAAACAAACATATAAAATGTCAATAGCTATTCGTAAGTTATATAATGTTATTTTATTGAAAAAATTCCTATTCAAATTCAATAAACAGTGCTTATTCAAGAGTACACTTTACTTAAAAAATGTTCATTCGAACAAAAAAAAAAATGTAGAGTAGAGCCGATAAAATTATTGAAGTTTATTCAGTTTTTATTTGACCATTCATAGAAATGATGATTGATTTCTATCATTAGACAATTTATGTATGATCACTGGCTCTTGGTCGGTTGTCCCATTATCCTATTAACATAAGAAGCACTTCCTAATGAAACAAAATTTTAAGAGCTGACTAAGCGACATCTGGTGGGCTGAAAATGGTTTGCTTACATCGCGTTAACTATAGTCTGATCACGAATGCTCGTTAAACTACTTGAAATAGAACCGAGTTTCCAACCCCATTTTACAGGCCGTTAATTTTTAATGTGGCACACCAGTCATTACATTGTTACTACTTTTAAAGCATAATAAAAAGAACCATTTACATTTATTGACCATTTCTGTTTTGCAAATTGAATTCAACATCCTTCTTCTGAACGAAAATCTATTTTAAAATAAAATCAAAGTAATTTACAGAACACTTTAATTAAAAACAACTTTCAATGACCTATTTTCTAATATCACTACTTCTCAAATGTGTTTTGTTCTGCTCTTGTTCAACGTATAAGACAAACTCCACAGACGATGGGCCGTGTTCGTGCCAAAGCTTGCATTCTACGGCCAAGGAGACCCCATGTTCTACATTCAATATCTGCACAGCAACCAGTGGAGGATCATTCCGGACATCCAGGGGAAATAAAGCTGGATCAAAACCTGGAGGATACGGGAAGTAACGTATACTGCCAATGTGCTCTCTATCGTACGGGTGATAACCTCTACAATGCAACCACATCATCCGCTTTTCAGATTTCAGCCAATCCTGAACTTCTTTCGGAGCATTTGCAGCTAGAGTTGAGTTGGGATTCAAAGCCTTCCCAGTCCATTTCAATTGTTTATTAATTCTTACTATAACACACGGTGAACTGCCATACCCGTAGGGCGATTGACCGCATTGACCTAAACTTGACTGCACGTCCCTCGTTTTTCTACTTAAAAATAACTTATCTATCGACTTAACGTACTTCTCATAGTCTCCACTTTCGTGACTTCTGTACCATATCAAGGGATAACTGCTCTCTGAAGTGGGAGTAGCAGTCAATCCAATCCCATATTCAGAGTAAGTCAGAAGATTAATTTTGTCCACGTTCTTGAAGTCAGTGTGTTTTAGAATCATGAGGGTGGCGTAAAGGAATATCAGCATGTAGGTTGTCAGGAATATAAGGTACATTATGGAGTAGGCAACGATATAGATCCAGCTTTTGCAAGTTCTGTCACAAAACGTCTGTTTCTCTCGGTTGTAGAGGTATTTGAGGCATCGTCTTCCGCAGGATTCTTCCTGTGGTTCGATTTTGCCTGGGAGTTGTGGTGGCGGTTGTGGTGGTGGTGCTAGGTCTTTGGACGTTGTCGGTGCCGGTACTGCGACAGGCACCGTCGGGTCGCGGGTGGCAGGGGCATTGGGAGCGTCCGATTGTCTCTTCTGAGCAAACTTCTTGTTACGTTTTGGTGCCATTTATTTTAATCAATGATCTCCCTGGTATTTTATACACTATTTTGTAAACGCTGAAAAGCAATCTTTGTAATTTCAGCATACTGTCAACATGGCAGTTTTAACGTTTCGCTATGGTCATGGTTCTACAAAAACTATAGACTCTATCTTCGGTGTAACTCAGTAATGAAAAAGTTTTTAATTCGCAATTCATTTGATTTTATACGATTGATAATGAAAAGGTGAGCAATTTTAAAAATTTTAGTTTCATCTCAAACTATGGTATTATTTAGAGCTTTAAAAGTTGCAAGGTACTACCTTGCTCCCTATATTCCGACTAAAATATAGATACCACATCGCTGTAACGAATTACTTTTTATAGATTCGTCAGTGGGTGGAAGTAAACGGCTATCAGACTGTACACTGTACACATGGTTGGCTTTATTCTCTTTTGAATAATTATAGCCTGGTGTGTTCACGCAACTTTGCCTTGATCTAAGCCAATGAAATATTTTATTTAAGTATCTAAGCTTCGAACAATCAACGATTGGCTTTAAATTACCTAAGTAAAAAATCGTAAAAGAGAAATCTGTTTCAAAAATCAAGAAACTTTATGAAAATACATAAATATTTCAGGCATATACCCATAGTACATCTACTAAATTACAAGAGCCCTACGGTTTTTAGCTAATTCCAACCCAGACACTAACTAGGTACACAATTTACCGCCCGTCGATCATAATTTTCCTCGTGACTGCACTCCCTATGCAATTTAGCCTCACCCACGTAAACACTAAAGTACATAAGTAATTATGTACACAAACAGCATGTGAAGGTGCTTTCCATTGCACTTGTCCTATGTATGTGTGATACATTGACGTTAACGCTTTATGGGTCCGATTAAAAAGCTTAACGAATAGTCATGTACTTACGGCAAAAGCATGAGCATCGTATGTTACACCAAATGCGAGCAACTTTTTGTTGTGCTTTTGTAGGTAGGTATCAGACTAAAGGGCTTACGCACGTACTCACAAACATAACTATGATGTCTCACAGTGCACGTGGACGCACAGAGTGACCCACGAACCAATCACAGAGCTCTATTCAACGCTGTGCGTTCGATTTACTGCTTCACTTAAGCAAACATTGATTGTGAATACAGACTACACGTTAGAATACTTTCTGATTATAATTTTACTCAGTTGATTGATTGAATCATATGTAGAAACTAGCGGCCGCACGCGACTTCGTACGCGTGAATCCCGTTTTACCCCCTTAGGGGTGGAGTTTCGTATAATCCTTTCTTAGCGGATGCCTACGTCATAGCATCTACCTACCTGCTGCTGCTAAATTTCAGTCCGATCCGTCCAGTGGTTTGGGCTGTGCGTTGATAGATCACTATGTCAGTCAGTCAGTCCTTTGAGTTATATATATTTAGATTGTTACGAATACGAACTATTTCTTATCTCAGAGGATTTGTTCAGCGACCAGTAACCAAATACACTCAAAGGCAGCCATTGTCTCAACTCGCTGTAATTGCGGACGACCATTTGCCGGGTTCGCGTCCCGGGAGATTTACATTTCTGATAAACGGGTATTTACACGTAAAGATTTTTAGGAATAGTTATTTAGTATTAAGCAGTCCATTGGTCATGATGATGAATGCCAATAATCTACGTAACTCCGCGTTTTCATATTTTTGTATTTTCAATCTATTTCATCCGGGGTAACCAGAACAAATAGATAAGATAGAAAGCGCAAGATAGAGCACCGTGCTCTTTAATCCGTAATCTTTACTTGAACTTTAGTCGTGTTCAGAGCACGACTTTGCAGTAAAGATTTGGCTGGGTCAGCCAGCCAGCTGTTTACAAATCCTTAGTCTAAATCATCTTTACCCTGAAAATCGTTTCGCAAGCTGTAAACCCCCGATCGAACGTAGCAAAAGTGAGTCGCTTGATAGCCGGCCACGCCTGCAGGGCCCGAGCACTGCACAGATATGCTCTAAAACTTTATTATTGAACAGATTTTGGACCAATGTTTTCTCTGCCCTGGTCTGTCGACCGGAATAGTAAATGGCTGTTTACTTCAATGGGATCAAGATTTGGGTTAGCATTTTCTTCGGGACACCCATTAGCCTATTTTGTAATGAAGGCTATACTGATGTTCAATTTGTTTTTGTCCCTGATAGGCTTACACTATACACTTCCAGAATCTAATCTAAAATATTTAGAATAGGTTACTTATTTAATTCAAAAAGTACACCCAACACAGTGCAGTTCACGGCCCATTGAAATTTCACCACTTTTTCCACCAGAGTTGAAACTTCCCCATCGATAAAATAGACACTTTACAATCGTCAGTTAAAAATAATTCAGCTCTTTGTGCAAAGCAATCACGAAGCCGCATCTACAGCGTTTCCAATTTTTCACATAGTTGCTTATTTCACGAATCACTGCTTCAGTGATTGATAAACTTTACAATGTAAAACATTCGTTTTCAGAATAAAGTACCCATAAAAGGGTCGTGGCCCCACGTGTCGGACAATCGCGTCAGACAGACAAATCGCTCCGGGACTCCGTTTCTAAAAGGATGCAACATTTCGATCTAAGAAATGGATACCATAAGTTAAAGCCATCTTGAGCTAGAGAATGAACTCGGAATGTTTATTGAATTGATGTATACATTCGACTATTCGAGTCGAGTTTGATAAAAGAACATTCTAACTTTGTAGGTAGGTAGGTATGTGCTTTAATTGTATTTATGAAAAATATTAAGTTACAATAATTCTCAGTGTAGAAATGTGAGGTAATTAGTTTGTCGCGAGCTAAATTAAGCCCTCAGGATAAACACCGGTTTGTCAGAATATTCAGTTAGCTGTAAATATACTTTAGGATTCGGACTAACCATTGACTGTGACCATTAACCATTGTTTCAATCCGAATCCGGCTCACTGAATACGCGATTTATACAATAAACTAGCTTTCCGCCCGCGGCTTCTCCCGTGTGGACTACATTATACAGTGTGTCCGGGTATGTAGTGATCAAACTTTAAGGGCGTAATCTATGGACAATTTTATCGATGAAAATACTTCACTTTTGGGGCCTGATCCATTTCTCGAAAAATTACATCGATTTAAGTTTTTAATTTTTAGTTTACACCTCTTTTTAAAAAAACAAGTGAAAGCGTGGGTAGCTTAACATTAATAGACAAATATTTTATATCATGCGATAGCCAATAAAATTATCTATTAGTAGAAGAAGAAAACAGACACAAGTTTCATACATTTTATGGGAGTAAGAATGGATTTAATTAGAAAAATACAGTACTTTTTTCACTTCTTTTTCAGTTATTTTCCAACACAAGAAAAACCAGGTCGTTAAGGTATGTTTTATTTGCATTGTATTATTAGTATTTGAGCTATTCTACAAAAGGAATGTAAATTTATTAATCTACGTCTATTAGTTTAGACGTAATTGTTGAACAAAGATACCCCTTCCCAGCGGTTTCCATAGTAATCGGAATAGGTTGTGTGATTCTTTTAGGCAGTACATTTTCGCATGTCGCGTGCGCTATGGAAACCGCTGGGAAGGGGTACCTTTGTTCAATAATTACGTCGAAACTAATAGACGTAGACTAATAAATTTACATTTGTTTTGTAGAATAGCTCAAATACTAATAATACAATGCAAATAAAACATACCTTAACGACCTGCTTTTTCTTGTGTTGGAAAATCACTGAAAAAGAAGTGAAAAAAGTAATGTATTTTTCTAATTAAATCCATTCTTACTCCCATAAAATGTATGAAACTTATATCTGTTTTCTTCTTCTACTAATAGATAATTTTATTGGCTATCGCATGATATAAAATATTTGCCTATTAATGTTAAGCTACCCACGCTTTGACTTGTTTTTTAAAGAAGATGTGTAAACTAAAAATTAAAAACTTAAATCGATGTAATTTTTCGAGAAATGAGTCAAGCCCCAAATTTGAAGTATTTTCACCGATAAAATTGTCCGTAGATTACGCCTTTAAAGTTTGATCACTACATGCCCGGACACACTGTATAGCCTATAGTGGACCCGCCTATTTTTTTCCAATATAAAATTTAGCCTGTGTTACTCGTGGATAATGTAGCTTTCGACTGGTCAAAGATTTTTTAAAAACGGTCGTGTAGTTTTTGAGCCTATTCATTACAACCAAACAAACAAAGTTTTCCTCTTTTTAATATTAGTGTAGATATGCCGAATATTATGCATGAAATTAAATTTAATGAGGATTTATTTGTTCTCGAAAATTACACGCAAAATGTTTCACTCAATTTATATAGGTAAGTCTATCTACTCGTTTATGTTAAGTACTTGCAGATTAATTAATTAATTTACATCAACTCTGAACAGCGTAAACTGGTCTGGAGCGTTAATTAAACAGGCCATAAGTGTTTTCCCAACAGACTGTAAATACCTATTTTAGTTTTTCATTACTCATATTATACACACCGTTTTAATCAACCTTGAGTTTGGAAAATTAAGTACATAGTAGGTACATACTAGGTAATGTCGATGAACTCGAGGGGTATAGTTAATGAGTCCCTATTAAGCTTCCTTTCCAATACTTTGCGAAGGCTTATTCCCGAAGCTCTATTGTTTTAAAAAAATGTAATTTTTACTTTGATTCCCAACGGATCCATGACATCAAAATACGGATCCACGACATTAAAAGCATTTTTATCAAAATTTTAAAATTTCATGGACCCGGTAAGAAAAGAACAATAGAATCGTGGACCTTTGGGAATAAGCCTTTACTGAATTTTTAAACTGTACCTACCAGCTCCATATTTTCATTAAAGCGAAATCATTGGGAGAGCAATAACGCCGTGTTCGGATGTCGTGTATTCAGGCCCTGACAGATTAAGAGATTTACGCGTCTGCTTGGATTTATCGACGATATTGAAATTTTGGGACATAGGTTGAAGATACACATAATTGCTTACCTATATGCAAATTGACTTATTTGTATGTGCAGCTGTAGTTTTACACTAGGTTATTATTTAACAAGGCACAGTATGCACAACTTTTTGAGGCGAACTTTCGTTACAAACAAATGTTTTGCTTAAAGTTAGTGAAGCCTTAACAAATTTGAAATGGCATCACATCACATTGACAGCAAGCACAAAACAGAAATGAATGAATTAAATATCACTATCCTCGACATCCAATCCTACTAAGAGCCAAAACTATCAATATTCATTTAAAAATGCAAAAATCCAGTAATCGGAAAGAAAAATCTTATCTTTAACTGCCTTACCTTATCTTTTGGGCAGGTATAGATGCAAAACAAGCCTATCACAAATTCTCTACTAGTCAACCATAATAATAACTTACCGAATCAATATACTATCGATACGTACACTCTGTACCTCTAGTAGGAAAAACTTTCGAGTTCGTTTCGTTGCGTATTCAAAGTGTCATCGAAAAATTTTGTATGAAAAATTAAACAGCGCCCCCTATATTATAGCCGCCCTAGGGGGCGCTGTTTAATTTTTCATACAAAATTTTTCGATGACACTTTGAATACGCAAACGAAACGAACTCGAAAGTTTTTCGTACTAGAGGTACTGAATCCAGCAGCCAATTCGAGCAATATGTTCACTCCACCCTCGTGGGGCCATTCGCCGTTCCGATAATGTTGATGGTTAACGTTAACCCTTACAGGCGGTGAGGGAATTCCACTTATTGCACAGTGCTCGGGAAATTAGGTCAGGTGTACTCGAAAAAAAGATTATTAACTTTTTATACACTTTTTATTCTGTTTTTAAATAGGACTGATAATTTTAATTTTTGCATGGAGAGTTCCATTACATTGTGCTTTAAGTTTTTATTCTGTTTTTACGTACGATTGATAATTTTAATTTCTGCACGGACACTGGACAGTTCTAGTTATTCTACTAATAATGCGACAGAAATATTAGATGAGTGTAATGAAATTTCTGTTAATACTTTCTTTCAAAGCTTATTTAGAAATCGGTCTACTTAATAATTTGAGGGCCGCAGTTTGTAGTCGTCTGGCATTGGAGTTAACAATGAATACTTAATAGAAGCAAAATATTTATGAATCAGCCTTAGTCAATAAATCATATTCAAGGCCTTCACTTCTTTATATTGATACTATTTCTAGGTACCCATATGGTTGGAAATTGAACCTAGGTTCCGAATTTTGAGTTCAACTTTGTAACTGTTGGAGATTGTTTATTCTAAATTAATTATCATCAAATTCGTTTAGAAAGCAATTGAGTGGAGAATGAAAGCATTAATTTTAATAAAGGGTAGCGGCGGTTATCCTCATCAAGTTTTCAGCGACCTTTTTGCGGGTTTCATTTTTGTGTTAATTACGTGAAATTGCTTTTACTTCAAAAAAGGGTCGTTAAAAGTCGATGTGTGGGACCTAAGGATACTTTTACGTGCAAATGGCACACTATGCATTTTTGTTGCAAATTCGCCCGTATACCAACTGAATAAGATCCCGTGGTATTTACCTTGATGAGCCGCCGTATGTACTCACCGCATTTAACCGTCAAACAAACACTTCGAGCGACAACTTGTTTATCCCACTGGACAACATCGCAGCAGCGCGGGAATTATTCACATTCAGCCTTCAGTGCCACTCTACCATCGAAGCGAAGCGCGCGTTCCTTTCTGTCTCTCCCAAGTTTACGAAACACACCGCGTTTCTTTTGTTTTAAATAGAATTCGAACGTTTAGTTTTTTTTATTTGATGCTTTTGTGCCAGTTATGAAAATTAAAAAGTGGAAGTTATAAAAAAAGTTTGTAATAATGTGAATGATGTAGTGATTTATAAAGAACTTTTCTTTCGATGCCTGGTAAGTTTTGGTGTAATCTTAAGATTTTTAAACTTAATGGTTACCTACTGAATACAACAAGGTACCTGCATACTTCATTAAGTTAAATAATGTATGCACCTAAATTTTATATGCTGAATAAACTAATTCCATTCTATTATATAATTCTATACCAAACATTTAATAGAGTACCTAATGTGACAAAATTAAAATATTTTTCTGTAATTCATAATCTGCTTGCCTAATCTAGACAACAAAAACATACAGGGTGTCCCGAAAACAATGGATAACTCTGCAACCATCGATAGGCCTTGCCATGGTCTTAACGTCCAATTTTGATGTATTATGAAAAAAATTCAAAAACATAAAATGCCCTTTCATAAAAATAATTAAGGTAAGATTAAGATAACTTATACCAGCGAAATTTATTTTAGGAGTAGTCTAAACAATAATATAATAAATTAAGCAGGAATGTAAATATTTGGCAATAACGAACACTCCGCACCTCATAAATGAAATAATACAGGCTTATGTACACATAGAGACTCATTTATCAAGCCAAGGCAGTCAATTACGGCTGGCATGTTGGTGGATAAATCATGTAATTGATACTGTTGGAAATTCGCGGGATTTACGATGTTTTCAGTGAGGAAAACTTCATACATACGCCATACAATATGATACATACGTGTATGAAGTACATACACGTAAGCCTAACAGCCTAATAACAAGAGAATCGAGTGAAATAATGCAAGTATAATATTGTATCCAGAATCATTCAACCAGTAATAATAATCACTCTTCTTTCTTTTTTTCATACCTGAAAATTGTTCATAGGCTACAAAACTGCAAACACAGTTAATTGAATTTTAATGCTTAAATAGTTACTTATTTATTTTAAGTTTTTCCTAAAACTATAACACAACAGCTGATATAAAATGTAAACAACGCTTCAACTGTGGTTTCTACTTAAAACACAACCTTATTGATTATCACGTTATACATATAACGTCAGAATAAAAGGTTGCTTGGTTTTTTCCTAAAATGGCTTTTGTTCGCCCACACAGTGTATGTAATTTTAGATGAAGTCGGTTAAAAAGGTCATCTCATATGGTTCAGATATGACGTAGTGTTTTCTGTGTAATAAACGGTCTATATAAAATTATTATTTAAAAAATACTTTCTTATTCAAATAATTACTTTAATTTACATTATGTTAATGTACAGTTTAATAAATCATAGAGGCATATAAATTTAATGTGAGATTATCCCCAACTTGATAAAGGCATCCATGTTTTATGCCTATTTCACATCATGCCCTTTTATTTTTGGAACCTTAGGTTCCCCTTGTGACTTCTCTGAGGGAAAATCTATCTTTTACCGATATTGCAAGTAAGTGAAATACAGCCTTGTTGGCCTTTTTTGTGTATTTTATGTATTTTTTTAGTATCGCCTGTTATTTAGCATTATTACTGTTTTTATTTTATCAGGATATACCGCTTAGTTTAAAAGTTATTACGTTTTCTTTACAATAAGTAATTGGAAGAAAAAAAATTCTATAAAAAATTTAAAAAAAAACTCAAAAAAATTTTGACCTCTTTTTTGTCGATAAAAATAGGTCTAGTTTCATCTATTTTCATATGTACACTTTAACGTGACTCACACTGTATAGGAATAATTTTGTAATAAAGTGTGTGACTATCGCTCGTATTCACAAACATTACTATGAGGTCTCACAGTGCGCGTGGACGCAAAGGGTGACAAACGAACCAATCACAGAACTCTATTCGCTGTGCATTCCATTTGCTGCTTCACTTAAGCAAGCATCGTTTGTGAATACGGGCGTATGTGTAGATTTCTATCAATCGAACGTATAAAACTAAAATCGTTTTATTTAAAAGCATAGTCACGAATTACCTACTTATTAAACCGTGTGACATTGTTTAGTGAGTAAATGAATACTTCGCGCCTACGCAGCTACACGTCAAAATGCGATTTCCTCTAATTTTGGTTTTGTATGGTACATACTTAAGTAAATGCCTATGTAATACAAGATTACGACGTCATTTTGTTCTTACTAACTTTTTATTGCATAATAGCAACCATTGCAATAATCCAATTTAACAGTTACCTAATTTACCTAATTAAAAACTGAGATTAAAAAATAACAAATAAGTTTATTATAGAGCTAAAGATAAAAGGTTCAGTATGTCTTGTATTTATTAGAAACTATTGTCAATGTGCAAAATAATGTTGCTAAAATACCTACTATTATAATTCACGATTACCAAGATAATATGTATAGCATTGTATTACGAATATTTACTCAAACCATTTTTACGTCATTTTTTGTGATGCTTTTTTAAAAACTTGAACCACGTCTAAAAAGGGTAGGTACTAATGAGTTCCTAAGCTCAGTCTAGAGTATTTTTCTGGCTGACTAGACAAAAAAGATTTGCTCAAACTTGCAATGTTAAGTAATTATTAATCTGAAAAACTCGTCTCACCGTCGCCTTTAGTTCTTGCGCTTCTTTTGTACATATTTTTTCTCGCTTTTACGTTTAGGAAAAGTTAAATAAAGTTTCGCTAACGTCTGCTTTTTGGAGGAAGGTTCCACACTTAGAAATACTTTTTCATAATAATAATGTAACCTTGATTCACATTTTTCATACATTAAACAGAACAAAAATAAGTTTTTCACTGAGGCAAACTTAAAGTCTGCTGGGGTGATTCGTCGTGTAAAGACAAGTAAATTTAAAAGTGTGGATTCTAGTAAAGAAGTGCCAAGTTCCAAAACTGAATACTACAGTGTAGACTCTACACGCAAAACATCTAAACGCTCAACGTCGATAATCACTAAACAGGAGAGGTGTAAACAAATGTTTGGAAATGTTTTGTTAGTAAACACGCAAAGGCAGTTAAAGACACGTATACGGCGTATTTCTATTTGGGTTCGAATACTTACCTATCAGAATTGAACGTACAAACACATTTGACAGTAAGCTCTATATTTTTAGGAACATGGTTTCTATTATATACGACGTCATTTTGTACGTTTTATCTACTAAATGTTGATCCTACCCACCTGGAAATAAAACCCAGAACTTTTAAATAAAAATGTTCGAATTTTTTCAAACTATATAAGTTTTAAGTAAAGCGTGATCTCTACAAGAAATATTAGATCTATTATCTTTTCTTTTAGATATTGGAACTACCATATCTGCGTTCATCATATCATTCACATCACATCACAAACATTGCTTCTCGCCTCTCACTTGGAGTTTTATCTTTAGTACAACATCGTTATTTAAAATTGCCAAGTGAATTGTTTCACTTTGCATTTTGCTGCAACCGAGACGAAATTTAAATATGAATTTGTAAGATTTGAATTTTATGGCGTAAATTCATTCTCTTGTTAAAATTAAATTAAATTGCTTCAAATTATGCAAATGTTTACAAAAATACAGACTTTCAGCAATGTTCAGCTCTACAATAAAGTTGAAATGGCCACTTTTGGATAACATTAACTAAAGTGCCAGCAGATTTAATGAAGAACGAATAAAAGCTTAAAGCACATTTTCATAAATTACTACCAATTTATTGTTAGTTTCTGAACCGAGTGATAAAATTAACTATTTCTCTAAAGCTATGTTAGCTAGGTATGTTTCATTAACTTCTGCAATAGATGAGATGCTCAAACAAAGAAATAAATCTTTAAGTAGGTACACTAGCTCCAAAACGTAAAGCACATTAACTATTTGGTACCTACGTTTTGTTACAGANTCAATATTCATTTAAAAATGCAAAAATCCAGTAGAAAAAATACTTATTTTTAACAGAGCTAAAGCCCAGTCTGTGAGCACGTAGAATTTTGTCCAATGACCCCAAGGTACTCATCCTTATCGTTCAACATAATGACGCGCAAGCATGGGTAGCTTGGGGTCATTGGACAAAATTCTACGTGCACGCAGACCAGACTACACCTTATCTTTTGGGCAGGTATAGCTGCAAAACAAGCCTATCACAAATTCTCTACTAGTCAACCATAATAATAACTTACCGAATTAATATCGATACTACCTACACTCTGAATCCAGCAGCCAATTCGAGCAATATGTTCACTCCACTCTCGTGGGGCCATTCGCCGTTTCGATAATGTTGATGGTTAACGTTAACCCTTACAGGCGGTGAGGAAAATGCCGCTTATTGCACAGTGCCCGGGAAATTAGGTCAGGTTACTCGAAAAAAAGATTGTTAACTTTTTTTATGCTTTTTATTCTGTTTTTAAATAGGACTGATAATTTTAATTTTTGCATGGAGAATTCCATTACATTATGCTTTAAGTTTTTATTCTGTTTTTACGTACGATTGATAATTTTAATTTCTGCACGGACACTGGACAGTTCTAGTTATTCTACTAATAATGCGACAGAAATATTAGATGAGTATAATGAAAGTTCAGTTAATACTTTCCTTCAAAGCTTACTTAGAAATCGGTCTACATAATAATTTGAGGGCCGCAGTTTGTAGTCGCCTGGCATTGGAGTTAACGATGAATTCTTAATAGAAGCAAAATATTTATGTTTAATCAGCCTTAGTCAATAAATCATATCCAAGGCCTTCACTTCTTTACTTTGATAGTAGGTACCTATATGGTTGGCAATTGAACCTAGGTTCAACTTTGTAACCGCTGGAGATTGTTTTTTTCTAAATTAATTATCATCAGATTCGTTTAGAAAGCAATTGAGTGGAGAATGAAAGCATTAATTTTAATAAAGGGTAGCGGCGGTTATCCTCATCAAGTTTTCAGCGACCTTTTTGCGGGTTTCATTTTTGTGTTAATTACGTGAAATTGCTTTTACTTCAAAAAAGGGTCGTTAAAAGTCGATGTGTGGGACCTAAGGATACTTTTACGTGCAAATGGCACACTATGCATTTTTGTTGCAAATTCGCCCGTATACCTACCAACTGAATAAGATCCCGTGGTATTTACCTTGATGAGCCGCGGTATGTACTCACCGCATTTAACCGTCAAACAAACACTTCGAGCGACAACTTGTTTATCCCACTGGACAACATCGCAGCAGCACGGGAATTACACCGGTCAACAAAAAAAAATTTTTTTCTTGCGCATGGATTTTACTTATTATATTCTGATTATGTAAGCAAATGCATATAAAAAAGTGCGATTACAAATCGAAAATATTTGCTTTTTAAGAAGTTATAGCGATTTGAATTTTCTATCTTCATAGTAGAATGTCTCTCAAGATGCACGTCACATTCTCATTGGGATATATTTATAAATAACNTTGTGTACCTAGTTAGTGTCTGGGTTGGAATTAGCTAAAAACCGTAGGGCTCTTGTAATTTAGTAGATGTACTATGGGTATATGCCTGAAATATTTATGTATTTTCATAAAGTTTCTTGATTTTTGAAACAGATTTCTCTTTTACGATTTTTTACTTAGGTAATTTAAAGCCAATCGTTGATTGTTCGAAGCTTAGATACTTAAATAAAATATTTCATTGGCTTAGATCAAGGCAAAGTTGCGTGAACACACCAGGCTATAATTATTCAAAAGAGAATAAAGCCAACCATGTGTACAGTGTACAGTCTGATAGCCGTTTACTTCCACCCACTGACGAATCTATAAAAAGTAATTCGTTACAGCGATGTGGTATCTATATTTTAGTCGGAATATAGGGAGCAAGGTAGTACCTTGCAACTTTTAAAGCTCTAAATAATACCATAGTTTGAGATGAAACTAAAATTTTTAAAATTGCTCACCTTTTCATTATCAATCGTATAAAATCAAATGAATTGCGAATTAAAAACTTTTTCATTACTGAGTTACACCGAAGATAGAGTCTATAGTTTTTGTAGAACCATGACCATAGCGAAACGTTAAAACTGCCATGTTGACAGTATGCTGAAATTACAAAGATTGCTTTTCAGCGTTTACAAAATAGTGTATAAAATACCAGGGAGATCATTGATTAAAATAAATGGCACCAAAACGTAACAAGAAGTTTGCTCAGAAGAGACAATCGGACGCTCCCAATGCCCCTGCCACCCGCGACCCGACGGTGCCTGTCGCAGTACCGGCACCGACAACGTCCAAAGACCTAGCACCACCACCACAACCGCCACCACAACTCCCAGGCAAAATCGANTTTATAATATTAGTGTAGATTATGGGGGCTTATTCGCAAGAAGAAGGGGCACGCTTTCATCAAAATATAGTGGGATTTGAGAAACGACGTTACCAAGGCCAGTATACTGAAAGCATGATAGGGTTAGATTTTTATGAAAAAAATATTCTATGGAACATGACAGGAAATTAGAACTTTTCATTTTTAATAAATATTTGGACTCTATTTTAATTTTTCTCTAGTGAGAATGAATCTTAAATGGATGTTTGTTATGTTTTAATAATTAGAAATAATGAAAGAAAGAAAGAAAAAAATATATTTGGCAACAAATTAAATCATCTCCATGTTCATGCTTCATACATTCATTGATATGAATTGTTCAATTTTTTACACATAAAAGCAAATTCAGAACAATTTTTTGTTGTTATTCTTTTTTCTAGGTTCTAAAGCAATAAAAATAAGCTATGCATAACCCGTGCGCAAAAATACTGTAGACAGTTGTTATTCACATTCAGCCTTCAGTGCCACTCTACCATCGAAGCGAAGCGCGCGTTCCTTTCTGTCTCTCCCAAGTTTACGAAACACACCGCGTTTCTTTTGTTTTAAATAGAATTCGAACGTTTAGTTTTTTTTTATTTGATGGTTTTGTGCCAGTTATGAAAATTAAAAAGTGGAAGTTATAAAAAAAGTTTGTAATAATGTGAATGATGTAGTGATTTATAAAGAACTTTTCTTTCGATGCCTGGTAAGTTTTGGTGTAATCTTAAGATTTTTAAACTTAATTGTTACCTACTGAATACAACAAGGTACCTGCATACGATTTTTGCTGAGCCGGCGCATTTTCAGCATGCTTCAATAAAGTTAAATAATGTATGCACCTAAATTTTAAATGCTGAATAAACTAATTCCATTCTATTCTATAATTCTATACCAAACATTTAATAGAGTACCTAATGTGACAAAATTAAAATATTTTTCTGTAATTCATAATCTGCTTGCCTAATCTAGACAACAAAAACATACAGGGTGTCCCGAAAACAATGGATAACTCTGCAACCATCGATAGGCCTTGCCATGGTCCTAACGTCCAATTTTGACCCCAGTAACATTCATATAAATTAATCTATCTATGTATTATGAAAAAAATTCAAAAACATAAAATGCCCTTTCATAAAAATAATTAAGGTAAGATTAAGATAACTTATACCAGCGAAATTTATTTTAGGAGTAGTCTAAACAATAATATAATAAATTAAGCAAGAATGTAAATATTTGGCAATAACGAACACTCCGCACCTCATAAATGAAATAATACAGGCTTATGTACACATATAGACTCATTTATCAAGCCAAGGCAGTCAATTACGGCTGGCATGTTGGTGGATAAATCATGTAATTGATACTGTTGGAAATTCGCGGGATTTACGATGTTTTCAGAGAGGAAAACTTCGTACATACGCCATACAATATGATACATACGTGTATGAAGTACATACACGTAAGCCTAACAGCCTAATAACAAGAAAACCGAGTCAAATAATGCAAGTATGAATCCAGAATCAGTCAAGTAATCACAATGTCTCTTCTTATTTTCCTACCTGAAAACTGTCCATAGGCTACGAAACTGCAAATTTTAATGCTTAAAGTAGCCTACTTATTTTAAGTTTTTCCTAAAACTTTAACACAACAGCTGATATAAAATGTAAACAACGCTTCAACTGTGGTTTCAACTTAAAACACAACCTTATTGATTATCACGTTATACATACGTCATAAAAGGTTGCTTGGTTTTTTCCTAAAATGACTTGTTCGCCCACACAGTGTATGTAATTTTATATGAAGTCGGTTAAAAAGGTCATCTCATTGGTTCAGATATGACGTAGTGATTTCTGTGTAATAAACGGTCTATATAAAATTATTATTTAAAAAATACTTTCTTATTCAAATAATTACGTTAATTTACATTATGTTAATGTAAAGTTTAGTAAATAATTGAGGCGTTCAAATTCAATGTGAGATTATCCCTAACTTGATAAAAAGGTATCCGAGTTTTATGCCCTATTTCACATCATGCCCTTTTATTTTTGGAACCTTAGGTTCCCCTTGTGACTTCTCTGAGGGAAAATCTATCTTTTACCGATATTGCAAGTAAGTGAAATATAGGAATAATTTTGTAATAAAGTGTGTGACTATCGCTCGTATTCACAAACATTACTATGAGGTCTCACAGTGCGCGTGGACGCAAAGGGTGACAAACGAACCTATCACAGAACTCTATTCGCTGTGCATTCCATTTGCTGCTTCACTTAAGCAAGCATCGTTTGTGAATACGGGCGTATGTGTAGATTTCTATCAATCGAACGTATAAAACTAAAATCGTTTTATTTAAAAGCATAGTCACGAATTACTTATTAAATCGTGTGACATTGTTAAGTGAGTAAATGGATACTTCGCGCCTACGCAGCTTACGTCAAAATGCGTTTTCCTCTAATTTTGATTTTGTATGGTACATACCAGATGCCTAATGCAATACAAGATTACGACGTTTTTGTTCTTACTAATTTTTTATTGCACAGCAACCTAAAGATAAAAGGTTCGGTATGTCTTTTATTAGAAACTATTGTCAATGTGCAAAACAATGTTGCCAAAATACCTACTAATTCACGTTTACCAAGAAATATAGCATTGCATTACTAATATTTACTCAAAGCATTTTTTTACCTCATTTTATTGTGATGCATTTTTAAAACCTTGAACCACGTCTAAAAAAGGGTAGGTACTAATGAGTTCCTAAGCTCAGTCTAGAGTATTTTTCTGGCTGACTAGATAAAAAAGATTTGCTCAAACTTGCAATGTTAATTATTAATCTGAAAAACTCGTCTCACCGTCGCCTTTAGTTCTTGCGCTTCTTTTGTACACATTTTTTCTCGCTTTTACGTTTAGGAAAAGTTAAATAAAGTTTCGCTAACGTCTGCTTTTTGGAGGAAGGTTCCACACTTAGAAATACTTTTTCATAATAATAATGTAACCTTGATTCACATTTTTCATACATTAAACAGAACTAAAATAAGTTTTTCACTAAGGCAAACTTAAAGTCTGCTGGGGTGATTCGTCGTGTAAAGACAAGTAAATTTAAAAGTGTGGATTCTAGTAAAGAAGTGCCAAGTTCCAAAACTGAATACTACAGTGTAGACTCTATACGCAAAACATCTAAACGCTCAACGTCGATAATCATTAAACAGGAGATGTGTAAACAAATGTTTGGAAATGTTTTGTTTGTAAACACGCAAAGGCAGTTAAAGACACGTAGGTATTCTATTTGCGTACGAATACTTACCTATCAGAAGTGAACGTACAAACACCTTTGACAGTAAGCTCTATATTTTTAGGAACAAGGTTTCTATTAAATGTGTATTTTATCTACTAAATGTTGATGGAAATAAAACCCAGAACTTCTAAACTAAAATGTTTGACTTTTTTCAAACCATGTAAGTTTTAAGTAAAACGTTTATCTCTACAAGATATATTAGATCTATTCTCTTCTCTTTTTAGACATGGAACATGGAACTACCATATATGCATTTATTACGTCATTCTTTAACATCACATCACAAACATGACTTCTCGCCTCTCACTTGGAGTTTTATCTTTAGTACAACATCGTTATTTAAAATTGCCAAGTAAATTGTTTCACTTTGCATTTTGCTGCAACCGAGACGAAATTTAAATATGAATTTGTAAGATTTGAATTTTATGGCGAAAATTCATTCTCTTGTTAAAATTTCTTCAAATTATGCAAATGTTTACAAAAATACAGACTTTCAGCAATTTTTAGCTCTACAATAAAGTTGAAATGGCCACTTTTAAATAACATTAACTTAAGTGCCAGCAGATTTAATGAAGAACGAATAAAAGCTTAAAGCACATTTTCATAAATTACTACCAATTTACTGTTAGTTTCTATACTGAGCGATAAAATTAACTATTTCTCTAAAGCTTTGTTAATGTTTCATCAACTGCTGCAATAGATGAGATGCTGAAACAAAGAAATAAATATTTAAGTAGGTAGGTACCTACACTAGCTCCGAAACGTGAAGCACATCGACCTACGATTCAACTACGTGTACGTTCATAGTTTCCACAAATAGGCACGGCATAATCACAGATCACTAATAGCTGATCCTATGGATACCTATGTGACGTCCGCACTGCACAGATCTCATAAATATGGATCAGTGGCCAGCAGTCTGTAATTTGATGGCTTCCAACGCGCATTCTGTCCGAGTCGAAATATTGAAATGAAATTTCACTGTAACACGTTTGATGCGGTTGATGTTGTTGCCGAAATTTGCTTGATATTTAAATGTTAAAAAAAGTATTTTATATACCTGATGTTGAAGTATGTATGTATGGGAAGTGAGGAAATATCTTAATACACAGTTCCATGTTGTTTGACACTACATTAAACAACAACACATATTATTACTTCAATAAAATTTAGTAATGGCAACTTCTCTTGGTTGCCTGGTCAACAATTTTCATGCATACCTACTTAGTTTTTCCGACATAGCAATTGAAATAAAACTTTAGAAAGTCAATATATAAAAGTGAATTTTATCATGGTTGGTCTTGTGCCGTGCATATTTGATGTTTTAGCGTTCTTGAAACTATAAGCTTTATTTACAGCTTTATTAAATCTTTGGGGACCGTATACGACTGCAGTAAAAGCTCTAGCTCTGAGTAAAAGCTTTGAAACATACGACAGAGCAATTTTATGGCGGTATGGCTTTTTGACATCGTAAATCGTATTGTCCTAGGAGTCTTAAAGTTTATCATAAACTATACTCATAGGTACTTTTCTTAGAAATACAACCTGCTAGAAGTTTTAGGGTATTGTCAATTTAAGCTATTTACCTAATCGAAACTCCCCTCAATGATTTCCATTATGACCGGTTAGTTGGGTTGTTCAGAAGTGGATGTCCTATGGCTGAAATTATGATGATGATGAATCGAAACTAGTCAAAATATTAGTTAGAAACTAGTCAATTAAATAATATAATGAAATGTAAGTCTTACCGACACCAAAACATTGACTGGATATTCAGTTCTTTACATCTTCACACCTGATACGTTTGAAACGATTTTCGTACTATCTCTAGTCCGTTTGTCACGAAAATTGCAAAGGAACGGCATTATCTTCCAACGTTTGTCTTCATTCACTCCGATAACCTCCCGGGAAAATAGGTAATTTACTCAGATAACGTCTGTATTCTGAAATGATGCTCAAAACAGGCATATAACACTGCGATTACTTATCTATACTAATATTATAAAGCTGAAGAGTTTGTTTGTTTACTTGAACGCGCTAATCTCCGAAACTACTGGTCTGATTTGAAAAATTCTTTCAGAGTTAGATAGTCCATTTATCGAGGAAGGCTATATGCTATACATTATCACGCTACGATCAATAGGAGCAGATCAACAATGAAAAATGTAGCAAAAACGGTTTTTCACGCGTACGAAGTCGCGGACACAGCTAGAACATGAATAAAAGTGAATAACAACAATAATATTTTACCCAACAGCTTGCCTTTTACCCTTATGTTGGGTTACACAATCTTATTTTAACTTACTTTAAAAAAAGCACCGGTTTTCGTTATACATAGTTATCGTTAAAGTTAGGTGGTGCAACTCAGCACTTTTACCTGTGGATAGTTTAAGAACTTTGGCCCATAATTCCCAGACAATAAAATGTTTAACTGGTTCTCTAATACTAGTTTATATTTAGAGTGTAGTGAACCAAATATAGGTACAGTACGGCTAGTAGTTTGCGTATTCGAATCGCCATCAAAAGATTTAGTAAGAAAACTACAACAGCGCCCTTGTGAACATGTCGTAAAGTGAACTTAGTATGAGAAAGGTTGCACAAAACTTATTTTGAGTTTCAAAATTGTCACATTATCGTATAATTCGAAGTTTGAGTATCGAATTTTGTCGAATACACAAACGATTCGAAGACGAAAGTTGTTCATGCTAGAGGTACAGTGTAGATTACAATAACGGCCCTCACACGTGTATTGGATTTGCCACTGAATAGAGAGGTGTCCTTTGGGATCCTTGTGTACCTATCCCGAGATTAGAGCAACTCTAGGCACATAGTATACCTAAGAACATAATGGGGACATTAACAAAACATAGTGAACAATGTCCCGAATTAGATACCATTAGTATTTTTTCCCAGAAAAGAAAGCCGAATTTTCTTGTTCATTTCTTTTATGGTTTATTGTTATCGTACTATTATATTGTGTGTCATTGTCCTTTTAATGACGAATTTTCCGAATGGACTTTGAACATAAAGTAAAAAGTTATCTACAGGAAAAAGGCTACATGTTTGTGTCTGTCAGACAGTGTTACTTTTGCATTTAGTACTAAATTGTATATAAGTATTCAGTTCCATCAATAATAAAAAAATACAAGAAATCTAAAGCTTTATGTTACTATTAATATCTAAATCATTATACTCTACATATTTTGACTTTCATTTAACTTTTTCATATGTAGAGCCGTTAGCGCATATTACCCGTTTGCACATTAATTAAAACGATAAAAGCTTTTTACAGATAAGATATCAAAGCATTACAAGGAAGATTGTGAGATAAACAAAATGCATTCGATAAAAATGGTTTTTGTTTTGTAAACCCTAAAATCGATAGAAAAGTTTGTTTACCTGTGTGCAATTACTACTCAAAATTATAATTAATAATCACATTATATCTTTATTGATTGACGACGTACAGTTATTGTTTCTACCAGTACTTTTACGTTTACGTCAATCAGTAAGTAGGCACTCATAAATGTTACAAAATATTTTGCTAATATTTTAAATGGGTACTTACTTACAGACTTATGGGCCGCCTGATTCATAGCTTTTATCAAGCTTTCGACAGAGATTGATTATAAGCTGCCAAAATGAACGCCATAAATTTTCACTTAATATCTACATTCAAATCAGTTTTTACGATGGTTTGATAAAGCAACAAATGGTTGTAAATCTATATTTGTCCTACATTTATCGTGTAAGTAACTAATGTTACGCATTCTAACACGTGATACTTTTTTTTATTTTATTTTATTTATTAGGACAACCAACAAGACAAACACGCATACATGGAATTACTATAACTAAAAGTGCTTAGAACTAAGTGTTGTCTTAATTAAAGGCTGCCACAGCATGCAATTCTTTTGTAAGTTATGTATTTGATTTTGTTTGGAGACGTTAGTTTGTCAATTTCAGACACATATATGATTCTCATGGTTTTACTCGTACTTTATTCACGCTTAATTATATTGAGTATCAATTTCGTACACACTATTTAGGGCTTACACCGAACTCGCACATTATCGGGATACCTACCTGACCCATTTATGACTTGGCTACGAAATCAAGTCTCAAATGGAAACGTGATCAATCAAAGAATCTCGAGATACGAATCTAGAAGCCGAACCCCGCAAAACTGTTTAGATCATCGCTCATCTTGATAGGGATGGAGCCAATATAATAATTTAATTTTGCCGCCGTGTAACATAGAAAGTAGGTAGGTATACAATTTAGAGAACATCAGATTAAAAGAGTAGGTCTATTGTGACAATAGACCTACTCTTTTAATGTCCATAAAATAACGCTTTTCATGACAACATATTTTTTATAATGCCACAGTGTTTACAAATATTGAAACCACTGATACCCACGATGAAACAGTTAGGCAGCTAGATGCTGCTAAAATACATTAAATGCTTGGACACTGAGTCCGTGATATTTATAAGCGCGTACGCATTACATCTCTCTTATATTATAAGAGAATACTTTCCTGTCAGAGAATGAGGACACCCATCAATATACTACAATAAGTACTTACACTGTAAGTACAAAGGAAAAGGGTCGGTTCTAATCTTCCATATCTTCAAAAGTACCTGGCCTAGCTTTGTGAAACAAAGCATACGTGATAAAACTACATTTTGTTTATTTATCTATGTACCTAATAATATAAAAATGAATCGCAAAATGTGTTCCTAAGCACATAACTCAACAACGCCTGGACCAATTTTACCAATTCTTTTTTATTTTTCGTTGATGTCCGAAGATAGTTTCTACGGCGAGAAAAATTCGAATTATTGCCGGGAAATCCCCGGGCGATGCCGCGGGCGGAAAGCTAATTTTACATAAAAATAAAAAGCTTTAATAAATTTAGTCTTTATTTTATAAAGCTTCAGATACTTTTGACCATTTTTCTTTGCGGTCCAGTGTAGTTCTACTTTAACAGCCTAATATTTGCTACAGTTCTCCACGCAAGGACGATGTGGTCCCGTAAGCAGTCGGTGTGCAGCGCAGTCAGCGGCGCGTCCAAAGGCGACGATGCAGAAGCCTTCGCAAGCGGCCTGCAGATATACCCCTTCGCTATAGCTCTTAGAGTTAGAGTGCTACAGGTAAGATAATTTTATAGCCTAAAGTGATATTCACGTTATAACAACAAGGGCGACTGTTAGTAATGCGAGAGCTTAGCCAATAGATAACGTCACCATACGTCCCGGTTTAGGCGGGACAGTCCCGGTTTCGGGCAGTCTGTCCCGGTGTCCTCAGCGAAGCCAACATAGTCCCGGTTGCAAGCCGACCCAACGATAGTTTAAAATTATTTTTTCCACTCGACAATAAATACAAAAATACGACTTAGGACTCACGCCACTACTGGAGGCTTAGTTAGTAAGTCATACCAACTATTTTGTGTTTGGAACTTTGATTATTTTGTGTTGTAAAACACTAAAACCTTTTTTTTGTTATATTATTTCCACAGATGTGTCTCGCTTTCACATAAATAAATGGTCACGTTACCAATAGATCAAGGCAAGTTGTAATTGGAACATGTAGGTAATGTGCCCTGAATGGGGCCTACATACTTATACATTATATGAATTTGAATATGAACCGCGACTCGACTGATATAAGAGTAGTACTGTTTTCAGTCTAATATGAAAGAAAAGTACTACCAACCTACAATTTAATTTTGCTGGAAGCGAACAATTAATTAATGTTATATCTAGTACAATTGTAGAGATAAACAATATTAAACGATCTCTACATTAGTTACCATCATATTCCACATTGATTTCTAAATCCCCGGATAAGTAAAAGTACACAAAAGCTTATAAACAACTAGGGTAAACCAGAGAGTGATTGCCCACCGGTAGTGATTGCCCACTTTAAGAATAATATTGTCAGGTACTGACTTTGAATCACTCTAGTTAGATTTGAATTTACTAAGTAGATGGCTCCGAGATCAATGTACAGTAGATTTAAAATTTACAATAGGAAACACTAAAAAAAAACAGTTATGGCGGATTTTGTCAAGACGGGTGAAAATGTTACTCAAACAGGTAAAGACTTTAACAATTTTACTAAGGAATTACTTGCTTAGAGGTTAAATTTTTTTTGCAAGTTATTTAATATTCAACTAATGGTGTATAGTCATGATGAAATTAGAAGTGTTTTCTCCATTATCAATGAAAATAACTGATAAAATTTGATTTCTAACGGTCATTTTAACGGTGGGTAATCACTGCACGTAAATCTGTATATTTTTAGTTATTGCCCACCATCATTTCAGTTATTGCCATATGTTAATGTATAGTTATTGCCCAGGGCAATTATTATTAGAGTGTTGCCACCATGCAGTAGCAGTGTTTAAGTTGCTCATTGCTAGACTTGTTTTGCAATTTACAGGCATAAATATTGAAATGGCTTTTAATGTTTCATTTTCAGTATGCCAAAGACTCCAAAAGTTCAATATAGCATAGAAAATTTGCAAAAAGCGATCGAAGCTGTACAAGATGTATCCAACAATTTATCTACAAGATAAATTGCTGAAAAATATGGTTTGGCTTGAAAAAATTGATAAAAATTCAAACGCAAATACAAAAAATGAAAATCCTACGTTAAATCTACTAGTGAAAATGTTAATTGTAAGGAAATAGATACAACTTTAGGGAAGAATAACCAACAGCTAATTGAACATTCTGAGCAACCACTTGAACTGATATCAAAGAAGATAAAAAAATAAATACATATAAAATTTACATATAAAATTCAAATTTTTGCGTCATCTATGTTTTGAAGTAGATGATTCTGTCTCTACCGATTCTGACTCATCAACATCAGCTCAAGAAATATTTGATAATATGTTAATAAGGCCAAACGCAATTTATTTTGAAATTTTGAAGACTGTACTACTAGAATTTAAGTTTAATGTTTTGTTTTGTTTATTTAAAGCCTATTTTGTCATTTTAAAATTGATTATTTTGTTTTAAGATACTGGGCAATTACTGTGCTTTGATGTGGGCAATTAGTGTAAGTAATGGGCAATGACTGTACTTTTTGGAGGATTTTAAATTTATTTCAATATTTTCTAAGTTACGTAAGTTTTAACTAAAAACTGTTAATATTCTGTTTAACAGTTTATTGAGTTATAAGAAAAAAGTCATAAATGGTCGATAATTAAAATACTTTCTTTAATTTTTCATCTCAATGTGTTTGAAATCTTTAAGTGGGCAATAGCTATACGGTTTACCCTATGTACTTTAATTTATGGAATAACAATCACTACGTGGAAATTTTCGACCGATCAAAATTACATTTACTTCATGAAATAAACATTCTCTAATCTGCTTTAGCGAGGGCTGAGCAGAAATTAATCAATATAACCAATCAACCAAGCTGACTAGTGATTACATTTTAATCCAGTTTGCCTGGGATTAACCCCCAGTGGCAGCGGTCTACCGACAAAAAACGGTTGCTTAGATTTTGGCTAACTTCCCTATAGATTAGTGGTGACTGAAACCTTTTTTATGAAACAGAAATTAATTAAAATGTACAGTGAGAGATTAGTGCGTCTGCTTTTTATTTTGAAGACATCAATTTTTTAAGCTTCTTAGTTCTAGTTCCTTTCAACGATTTAATAACGCAACGCTTTTACTTTTATATTAATTGAAAATAATACATAATTTAATACCTACCTATTTGGGTTATTACTTAGTATTTTAAATTCAAACTCGGGCAAAGTAACTAACTATTATATCAAGCTACAAATCTTAATTTTATTGTATGCTAACGACTTCAAATTGAAACTCTACTTCAAAGTTTGTTTAAGCTTTAATAACACTCAGTAAAGTTGTTATCAATGCCAGACTAATTTGACTAAAACTGATAATATCTTACAGAGCGAGTACGCTATGATAGATTTATTTTGTGATAAAAAGTAATAATAATAATAAATACACTTTATTGCACACCAAAGTAAAGAACAGAAAGAAAAGGAACACACTTAGTAAGTAGTAGGTACTTAAAAATTAAATTAGGTTATTATTATGGCATGAATTTACGAAAACATTGTTAGAATATTATTTCTGAATCTTACGTACCTAGATTATTTTGATCCTTAAGAAGATGATTCTGGTGCTCAAATACAACAGTTTTTCATTATAGAACATCAAACATAGAAATTTGGAAAAAAGTGTTCTCCATACTATCCAATCACCATTTTATTTAACTGTGACAATTTGTATCTGAAGGTGAATTTGTTTTGATTTCGGTTACCTGTATAAATACGAACAAGTATTTGAACGACTAAATCACCCTGTTCGGATCGGAGATTGTTGTTATTAAGTACTTCAATCATCACTGATGATGTTCAAGTAGTCAAACTTGGTAACTTTATCACAGATAGTCTGCGGTATCGGCGGGCTGGTGGTGGGCGCTGTGGGCTGGCTGGAAGAACGACAGAAACCGATGCTGGGGCTAGGAGTCCCGGCCGGCGCCGTTACTGTGCTGGCTGCAGGTTTGTATGATGACCCAAGAGCTAAGCATACAACGCATACTTACGCCCGTATCCACATAAGATACTTGCTTAAGTGAAGCAGCAAATCGAACGCACAGCGTTCAATAGAGCTCTGTGATTGGTGTGTCACCCTGTACGTCGACTCGCACTGTGAGTCCTCATAATGTTTGTGAATACCGGCGATTGTCATGTGGGAGTACGCGTACGTTACTTACTTATGTGTAGGAGAAGCACAGGCCTCACCCCAACCTATGCACCATCGTCACTGTAGTACAACATACAAAATGCCTTTGGCTTAAGTTCAGCAGTGGACGTCCTATGGCTGATAAGTATTATTCCGTTGCTTAAAACTTTTGCGCTGCATGAATCACAGTGAATTGCCTTACGCGCCTTTTGTAGCACGAATTTAATTGTCGTTTTACCCATGCAATCATACACTTAAATATTTATCAAAGTGGAACCTACCCAATTAGAGAATCCAACTAAGTAAAGCATTAATATTCTGATATATTGCACAAAATAACTAACGCAGCACGGATCAACAAAGTTAGCCGGAGCGAAACTCTGCCCTCACAAAGCGATTGCGGTTTAATCCCGTTTAATCAAGCCAATGTTGACACTGCCGTCTGTCACGACCAGGAAAAGTGAAATTTTAAATGCTACCATTATAAATCATCTGAGCGCAATTTGGTCTAATGCTAAATTTCTCAAGAATATAGGGTTAACATAGAGAAGAGTTTGACATTTTGAAAGAGTTGGGATTACTTTTTGCATTAAAGTAGCGTCTATTTTTATTCATTTTTGTAAATAGAAAAGAATAGAATGTATTTATTTGTCTTAAAAAAGGTCCATAATAACGACCGGTCCAAATCTTTAGAAGAGGCCTTTGTCAAGCTGTGGACTTTTCGCTGGAACAAACGAACAGTGTACAACAGTGGTATCAGGCAAAATGATCTATATGACTCTGTTTAAACATGAATGAGTTTGTAGTGGAGATGTCAAAGGCTAAAAAACGTCAGGATAAGAAGCCAAAAGCTTTCACATAATCTGACGAATCCAGACAGATGGTAACCCTGTACGAATTGCAGTTTCCAACTCCGCATAGAAATAATTAGAATAATATCATGTTCCCTGGGTATTTGAATATGGACTTTGACAACTAATTTGAGTTAGTGACTGTCCCTGACGGCGCTGTGTTGTGGATTTGGTTGTGAAATAAATAGATATTAAGATTATTTCTGGTTATATTTTAATTTGAATAATCCTAGTTGTCCTTCCTTTTATGTTTTCAATTTGTGATAGTCGTATACTTAATAAGACAGGGTCCTCGAATTAACACTAATAATGGTGCAAATGCAGTAGCGAGGTTTTGATACACTTACCATGGGATCGGGATGCAGTATTGTCCAATAATTCGATATGAGGAAGCATACCTTGATTCTGCTTTTGACATGATATTTACTTTGATAGTAGACTAGCGACTGGCTGATGATGACATTTATTTGATAGACCTCTGATTGCGCTAAATGAACAAAAACATGAATTCGTGTAACCTTGTAAAATTATGTGCCCTTCGTTCGTTCGTTCGTTCGTTTCAGCCAAATGACGTCCACTGCTGGACCCCTCCTCCTCCTCCCCCTCCTCCTCCGGGCTGGAAGACGTAGCGTGGGCAGGCCTCCTACTAAGTGGACCGACGACCTGGTAAAGGTCGCGGGATGAACCTAAATGCGGGCAGCGTAGGAACGTTCATTGTGGATATGTGCCTTAATTTAATTTTAAAAAGTATTTTCTCTATTTCTAGTTGCAAGGTTACCACAGCGTTTCTATCTGCAGTCTCAAGGGATAACGTCAGTCCTAATCCAGAGAGGTCGTATTTGATTCCCAGCTCGTATAAACCTCAGTTATAATGAAATGTGTGCAGTATTTTGCAAAGGTATCCCTGGAATTGCAATGAAACTTTTAACAAAATATAGACACGTGTTAAAATAACATTGACTTGTGGTGGTATAGTTGATTGATGGCACATCATCAGACTATACATTTTATTGCAAAATAGCTCTTGTTACATAAGCCACAGAATTTAATTTGACGTGTCGTAGACTAAACGAAGTTCAAAGTTTCATCATTAGAATGCTACATTATCCCTTTATAACTTAGGCTATTACACTGATACACGCAGGGGAAACCGCAAAGAAAAGCTAGTAATTAATATTACTACGAAATAAGTTATTAAATGATTCACGGATTTTTTTCCAAAGTAAACCACTAAACCACCCACAGAATCAAGGAGCATTCGGTGGGAACCTTCTGAGAATATAACTAGGGGTTTCTAGTCAACTGAAAGACTACTTGAAATCCAGCATTTACGGGAATCGCTATACAAATATCTAACGCCCGTATTCACAAACGATGCTTCGTTGCGTTCGTTATAACGTTACTCTGCAATATACTAGTAGATCCGGCGTCGTTATTATATGAAAATATCACAGAAAATACGCATATACAAAATAGAATACAGTAGGCCCAGCTCAGAGATAACTTACAGTTACATGAAAATTAATAGTGAAATAGGTATACGGAAGGTTTCTGAAGGGACCTAAAGAATAAAACTGAATCCTGACCGACTACAAAAAGTGACATTCGATTTCACAGTCACTTCACGGAGCTAAGTAAAAAAATGAGCGATAAAAATCTAGGCATCAGTGAACCCACTGGTATATCTTGCAGTATCATTTTATCATCTGATCTGAATGCAAGCATAAACATAAAATTACACTAGCGTTTGAGATAGTAGTGATCTGCATGGTTTGAACGATCTTTGAAGATGGATAGTTACAAATAGGTTATTGATTTATTTATACGAGTAATACTGTTGTTTTTACAAGCTTTTATTTTAATTTGCAAAAGCTAAAACTCAAACAAGGAGCTTTTACTGTTTCATACACCAAGAAATATAATTAGGAAGAAAAAGTTTGAATAAGTATTGCTTTTTTATGTAGCGACGTTAATTAATTTGGACAGCCAGTCAACCCTCAGTTGTACAATGGAGCACAAGTAAAATGTTTTATTAAAAGTATTTAAAATATTAATCATTAATAATATTTGTTTTTTACACATCAAACTATCTAAATACTTTAAGTTACTTACCTAGTAAAAATGTGTAATCATAAACTTATTTCACTCCAACGTTAAGGTTTTCTTTCTTTTCATGATATTCTATAGAAGACCTCGTCTTCAATATTATTCTATTACATTCAATACTGAAATGTAAGGGCACCTTAACAAATGCGCGAGCTCATTTTCATATTAAGAGAATATTTAGATGAGATGTCTATTCACGCGTAATTAATCGCCGATGTATTATACTTTGCACTTAATACACTTTACGCGTATGTACCTACTATAGTTACGACTAAGTATAATGTAGAGATACTCAATCATTTCTTTCTTAAGAAGAAAGGGTTTTTGCGCTACATTGTGATCAGATTATTTAACAGGTAGGTGACTTCTTAGTTCTTGCCAAAAAATATCAATCTAAATATATAAAAGGAGAAACTGACTGACTGACTGACAGATCAACGCACAGCCTAAACGGCTAAACGTAGGAAATTGAAATTTGGAAGGGACGTAGCTTAGGTACCGTAGAGGTGCACTAAGAAAGGAATTCCCGAAATTCCCACGGGAACGGGAGTTAGCGGGAAAAAAACATTTGTATGAAAAAATCTAAACCGCGTACGAAGTCGCGGGCGGCCGCTAGTATCTATTAAACACTTAGAAACTTCTTGGGTAAGCATAACTTTCGGGCTTACGTTTGATTCATGAACGACCCCTCATCACTGCTGAACTAGAAGCTAAGGGTTTTATTTTTAGGCAACCAGTGTTGGTCCTATGGAAAAAGTTTCCAAATTCTTCTCTTTGGAATGTGAATAGTTTACCATAGTGGGCACCTTAACCAAAAAATTCATAAATTCTGAGGCAAAATTTCTGAGTGCCTCTAAAATTTAATAAAATATGTCAGTGCAGAAGTGTAATATCACCCTCGCCAAGTTTTCGCTCTAAATTACCTGGATTAAAACTTGAGGTGACATTTCCACTTAATGGCTTGAAAACATGATTAAGACGGTAGACTGAAGAAGAAGCTTTACAAATGATATAATGAAGACATCAGTATTCTTTGTTATGCGCAAACACGAGTATTATCCTGGAATCACAATGTAAATGGAACGAACAAAAGGAAGCAATGTTAAAAGCAAACCCAAATTCCATTAACAGAAAAATTAATACTTTTTGCGGATAATCCTAGAAACCTACATTCCTCTTCGGATAAAATCTGCATGCACTGACGTGTAACCCGAAAATATCACTGGAATTTCTCTCGAAAGCCGACACCACGAGTTTCACATGCTACGCCTGAAAATATTGTAGCTAGGTTTACACTAGCATGTTCGTTTAAGATGGTTCAGAAATTGTTGCGTGCACTGTAATTTTAGAATATGTACATAGATTCTATAATGTGTTACGTAATTAATTTAAGCAGGTTAATTCTAATTTTGGAGATATTTTGCCATGAACATATGTATTATTATCAATAACTAATTACTTACTAATTATTGAAATTTTATAAACGTAAAACATGACGTTTGTGTTCTTCTGAAAATGTTAGAGTTATCTTAATGGAATCAGAAGTTTTATTTCATTACTCATACAAAGGTTTCTGTATAAGTTCAATTCTTCCTTTTGAATTTGACGAGCCTTTTCATGCTATACCAATAAGTTATTCAACAATGAAGCTTTCAAACGCGGCCCATGTTACACATTCACGAAGTGTTGTTACGCGGCGGAATTGCTGCCTCCATTATAAATCTTTATGCTACGTCACGCCGAATACATTTACCCAAACATTTTATACAGGTAGCGATGTTATATCCTAAAAGTACGTACAAAAAGCGAAAAAAGCTTATTTTATGGATTCTGTTCTTCAAATACAATAACTGACTAAAACGCTGATCACTATCTTTAATGATAAAACTTTAAACATTGAGCACAAAAACCGTCACCTTTTAAAATGACCTAGACAAATACATACATTTCTTCCGCGCCTTCCTCTCAAATCGTTTTCATACCTATCTTACTTATACCTACTTTAAAGAGATCGTCGAAAGGTCGTGTGCATGTAGAGTATCTTTCTCACCATTTCACACTAACGTTTATGTAACTTTTTCATCATTTGAAATCTGGGAATATGTACTCTTTTAACCCTTGTTTGTACACTTTATTTATGTGCTACAACACGTACGTCGTACACTATATTCTATGTTCATGTTTATTTCAGACAGGTAAATTGTAACTAAGACGGATCGCTACACACATTATTTTCCAGGATAAGAAGAAGATGGATTTGAATAACAAAGTTCTCCAGAATAAACCAGATTGTATCTGAAGGCGTCGCTTGACCCGCTTATATAGAATGCGTTTCCCTTGTAGGGAAAGTGGGAAAACATCAAAGATGTAGGTCAAACGCTTGTAACGAGAAAGACTACGTCTTTTTGTTGCTGTTAGTACGATTCGCTTACGACTTTTTTGACAATTCGTTTGTTCTTTACCAAAGTTCTAGTATCTCTAATAGAGCGTTATGTTTGAACTTTATTCTTTCGAAGTAGAATGAATAAAATGAACAACTTGTCTAATTTTCCTAAATACTTTTTTCGGTTTGTTTGAAAGTTTATTTAAAAAGCTTTTGTATAAGGTTCTTAGGTAATTATGATTTCTGCTCGAGCTACTTCGTGATAGGATATTATGTACTACAATTTACGTTTCAATAATTTGTTATTTTATTGAAAAATCTCAAATACATGGATGCATTGCAGAATCGGTCTTTATGGAAATCCTTCGAGGAGGCCTTTGCCCAGCAGTTGACGCCATTTGGCTGAAACGAACGAACGAACTCGAGTTAAAATATAGACACGTAAATTAAAATAACTGACGCTGGCCGCTACCAACATGGAAAGCATTGAGGGAGGCCTATGTATATGATGATAATGATGAAGTAAAATTATTAAAATACCAATGAAAAGGGCTATTGTGTGCCAAATGAATACAAGCTTTAGCGCTATCTCGTTATCTTCGCGATCCAAAATAATCAATTAGCGATAATTACTATAGCAACGTCGGTGTACTACAGCCGAGGGTTTGGCGGCTGGGCGTCGGCGCGGGCGCGGTCGAGTCGGCGGTGGGGCGCCCCCTGGCGGGCCCTGGGGCCCTCGCCGTGCGCCGCGGTGCCCCTGACCACGCTATGGACGGCGGCCCTGGCTGCGCATGTGGCTATGCTGGTGTTTTGCATCAGATCCTTGATGAATATTGGGTAAGTTAAAATTCTTGACTCCATTCTTTGTTATTCTTTAATATTCTATGTGAAAAGTATAGCATCCCCATGGGATTCCCTATTTCATGCGCGATGACAGTAGATCTGGCTGTAACTACGCTGGCTTTCTGTCAGTAGATCTACTACCCAATGTGTTTATCTACCTATGCACCACATGCATTGGTGGCATAATATCTCGCCCTAGAAAATAAATAAATAAATAGAAAACATACGAAACTTCGGATAAAGTTGTTCCCGAAAGTAGTCCTGCAGGTTCTTAATGAAATAAACGTTGGATTAGTTTGAAGATTGTATGCTTCATTTATCTACACTAATATTATAAAGAGGAAAACTTTGTTTGTTTGTTTGTTTGTTTGTTTGTTTGTTTGTTTGTTTAGTTGTAATGGATAGGCTCAAAAACTACTGGACCGATTTTAAAAATTCTTTCACCATTCGAAAGCTACATAACTCACGAGTAACATAGGCTAAATTTTATTTTGGAAAAAAGTAGCGTCCCGTAAAATATTTGGGATTTTCATAAGACGTGGAAAAGCGCCATCTATCGTCATTGGTTAAAATCTTCTTGCGCCTGACAAAAAATTTTGAGGTACCTAAATATTCATGAAGGCAAAGCTGTCAAACGCCATCTATCGACATCATTAGTAAATTAGTAACTAAATATTACATGTACTATGAATAACGCTGTTCGTAAATAATATAGAAAATTTAATAAATAAAAATATTTTATGTATTTGAACCATTCCCTGTATGTACCTATTTGAATCATTCACTGTGTTTAAACGAGCAAATCAAAGTGTTAATTAGTGACTTTTTACAAACTTCCTTGCAAATTCTTATTAAGTGCCGCCATCTACCGAGATGAATATTAGGGTACGGTTCAGCGGCGGACAAATGGGATGGGCGCGTGGGCGATTGTAGTTAAATAGGATAAGAATTACTTCGTTTTTGTTTTCTGTATGTAATTTGTTAATTTTTTGGTAGGGTCTTTATTTTAATTACTTAGGTTGGTAGGTACCTACTTACTTATTTGATTTTAATGATAATTACTATAGGTACGTATAATTTTAGTAGAAAGAAAGGTCATTGAATGACTAAGTGACTCACTCACTCATCACGAAGTCTCAGAAACTACAAGTCTCAAAAGAGTTCTCATAGGGGTTAATGGTCTATTCCACCTGGCTTTGATCACCAAGATGATCAAAGTGGACTCCAGTTAAATAATTTTTTTAGTGTTCTTTGATCACCTATAAATAAATCATACCTCTGAATTGTCACATACATGTCCAATTTGTTTATTGCGGTTTTTAGAAAATATCAAAAATGTTACAAAACAAAATATGTAGTACAACAATTGGACATGTGACTATTCAGAGGAGGTGTGATTTGTTTGTAGATGATCAAAGGACACTAAAATAATAATTTAACTAGAGTCCACTTGGCTCACCCAGGACATCGTATCCGTGGGTGATCAAAGGCACAGAATAAATTCAAAGGACACTAAATTGTCGCTGTAAGTCCACTTTGATCACCTGGCTGATCAAAGCCAGGTGATCAAAGTGGAATACACCTCCTTTTAGAACGTAGGTAGTCACTAAGACGAAATTTTGCAAAATTCAACCCTTATGGGAGTTAAAAAGGGGGTTAGAAGTTTGTATTGCAGTCCTCGGTTTTTAAAGTAAGAGACTTGAAAGTTAAAGTGTATGCTCACTATGATCTCTAGATATTGTGGAGGTGTACATATACTGTTCGGTACACTGTGGTACTGTGTACACATCGGTTTGCCGACGATATTGTGGTCATGGCAGAATCGTTGGAAGATCTTGGCACAATGCTCGAAGACCTTAATCGATTTTCCCAACAGGTAGGCCTGAGGATGAACATGGACAAAACGAAGCTTATGTCGAATGTCCATGTTGCGCCCTACCCAGTTTCAGTTGGGAGCTCAATTCTCGAGATTGTCGACAAGTAGGTATGTCTACCTCGGACAAACGATCCAGCTAGGTAGGTCCAATTTCGAGAAGGAGGTCAATCGTCGAATCCAACTCGGCTGGGCAGCGTTCGGGAAACTACGCAACATCTTTTCGTCCAAAATACCTCAATGCCTAAAGACTAGAGTGTATAACCAATGTTTGTTACCAGTGATAACTTATGGCTCGGAAACGTGGCCTCTCACTATAGGCCTTATACAGAAGCTCAGTTGCACAGCGTGCTATGGAGAGGGCTATGCTTGGTGTTTCTTTGCGAGATCGAATCAGAAATGAGGAGATCCGTAAACGAACCAAAGTCGCTGACATAGCCCGACGGATTAGCAAGCTGAAGTGGCAATGGGCAGGGCACATAGTACGCAGAACTGATGGCTGATGGGGCAGAATAGTTCTGGAATGGAGGCCGCGTACCGGAAAACGTAGCGTGGGACTTCCACCTACAAGGTGGACCGACGACATCGTAAAGGTAGCAGGGAAGCGCTGGACGCAGGCCGCTTCCAATCGATCAACATGGAAAGCATTGGGGGAGGCCTATGTTCAGCAGTGGACGTCCTATGGCTGAAATGGTGGTGGTGGTGGTGATGGTGGTACATATACTGAAAATGTATCATTAGAAATCAACTACGGGGGCTAAGGAGATAAAAGGAGGGTTGGAAGTTTATATTATGAAAGTCCTATGTGTTTAAAGTAAGAGAGTTGAAATTTAAAATGTATGCGCTATAGATGCTAAGAGCGGATTTTACGAAACTCCACCCCTAATGGAGTAAAACGAGGTCCACGCGTACGAAGTCGCGGGCGGCCGCTAGTTTTTTATATATTTGTAGTTTATACACATAATACAGTACAGTGGCCGACTAAATGCCAGGTAGCATTCTTTGCCAGTCAACCACAAGTAAATTAGTGAGACTAAGGCAGTCCAAAAAATATGACGGTCATTTCAGATTTCAAGATGACCTATGTAATTTAAATTAGAGGTACTTTGCTTGCTGGTCTCATATTGCCCTTAATGGTTCCATTCACATAATGTTTCGGTACAAACTCTTAGGCTGAGTTGCATCATGATAGCGGTTTAAGTAAAAATTTGTGTCAAAGACAGTAACAGTAACGCTGACTATAACGGTTACAGGTCCACACACCAACCAAAATTGAGCTCGAGCTGTTACTGTTACTGCTAAAGTTATGACGTCATTTTACTTTTTGTCAACTGGTGCAACTCTATTCTTGCCTTACCGATACTTTAGCAGAAATGTCGATGTTTCTGTCAAAGTAAGATGGTGCAACCCAGCCTTAATATTGTTTACCAAGGTTATCTCAATGTTAATGGTTATGCTCAGTTCTTATAAATGATTAGCATTTCGCGTGGCGATAATGGTCTGTCGTTTGTCCCTTAAATTTGGCTGGGCTATCAAATTCTGTTTTAATAAGATATTATATCTCTTTAGCTATAAAGAGGTTAAAGACTTATTAAACATGAAAATAGAGAATCGAGGAAAATTCCATGATTATGAAATTATACTCTTAAGAAAATTAAATCGATATCCATTTTAAGAATTTTGACCCTTTTTCGACACTTTGATAGTCTTTAAGGTCCTTACCCCCGTTAAACCACACCATCATTTAACTCAGCCACTAAAAAGGGATTCTAAATTCGAATGTGTCAGAATATTCGATGTGGAATCTCTGCCGTTGATTAGCCGGCTGACTGGCACGCCACTCCAAAGCGCATGCCACAAATTTCCGTGGCAATCACGCAGCGTGGAGTGAAGTGTTCAATTTCAGTTTTCATTTGAAGGGAAATCTCGATGGCTCTCTTTTTTTAGATTAAATATTTTAAATATGTAGATTCTTCGACTGCTATACTACCTACGATTAACGACGATGACTTTCTTTTTTTTTAATGATGAAAGCATTCTCCCCGCAATATCACTCACGTAGTTATTGCTCTATAACAAATTCTTAATATAAACGCCATGTG